>NW_003546313.1:321038-323385 GCF_000090795.2 Amphimedon queenslandica | reverse complement strand
CCCAGTGTTTGAATCTTTTTGATTTCTACATAGGTCACGGCATCGATGAACAATGTACTTATTCGGGATTTCCAAGTTAAATGTGATGAGCCTAGTAAGAGTAATGTAGTCAAGAATAAGACAGATAGGAAAAATAAGGTAAATTACAATGTACATGTATTTACCGGTGAATAGATGTCATGCAGGGAATTTGTGATATTATTGTTATTTCTAAATAGAAACTGTATGCACACCATTTTTATAGGAGATACCCGAACCAACTGATGTGAAACGTCTTGCTTTCAGACTAAGAGAAAGACAGCGAGAGTCAAAAAAGACGGCTAAGAAAGGAAAAGAATCCTCAGAATTGATCAATGTAGAAGCACTTCCATCATGTAAGACAAGGGAGGAGCCTTTAAAGTGGGCTTGCTAAGAGATGATGAGAAAGTACTGCTCAATCCAAATGAATGGCTGACAGACAATACATGGTGCAGAGTAACAGTCTATTTCTTCACTATGCGTAAAAGATGTGTTGCTTATAGATGTTGTAGTACCAATAGAAATGGTATTAGTCTCTTTAGTTTTCCTAAAGATGATAAACTTCGCAAATCGTGGACACAACGAGCTAGAGACAAGTGGTCAGGACCAACTGCATACTCTTTTTTTGCAGCAATCATTTTTCTCCTAATTGTTTTGAACCAGATTCTAAATTAGGTGCTAGTTTTAACTTAAAAGAAGTACAAAGATTGAAGCCAGGAGCAGTACCAAGTATTTTCAAGAGAGCACAGTGGGATGTCACTCAAAAGGAAGAGTCTGCAGCAAAAAGATGTAAATGATACAAGAAAAGGCAAAGTAAAAAGGTATGTATAAACATATTAATGCAAGTTATGATCTTTCAACACATAAAACAATAAAGCAGCTACTAAATCACTGTCCTGAGCAAAAGAGTGCTGTGAATGATCAACACACCAATAATGAAGATGACAATGCATTTGTGATGCAAAACTATTGCATTACAACTACAAGTAAAAATATCAACTGCTTGCAAATGTATGATGCTTCTCCAGGTCATGAACAGTCTAAGTCTAGTGATGAACATTCAATTGATGAGGAACCACAAGATGAGTACCGTAATGATGATGACTATTCACCAATTAGAACAAAAAGAAAATTGAAGAGAAGGTTGAAGAAAGCAAAGGGTATATTTACCAGTAAAATTTTTGTATTGCATCTCATTAGGATCTGAATCAACTGTACCTCTTATCTCTGTGCAACTGAGACAATTATACCCGTCAGAGACATAAGCATACAGTGCAATTTGCTGTATCCTGAGTATTTTAGTGACACTGATGAGTCATCAGTTTCTGACAATAAAAATGATTCTAAAGAGGTGTATGTTAAAAATTCTAACAACACTAAACATAAATATTTATAGGATTTCAAATGATTGAGAATATGTCAATATTGATAACACATCAAACATGGACAGTGATAGGTACTACATGTAATAACTATTAAAAATAATGTACAATGTATATTTTGTATTCTTAGTGAAGTGGCTGAAGATATGTTACAGTTGGAGACACCATTACATGATCATCTCAGTTCAAAAAAGTATACTTACTACAAGTATTACAAATTTTACATTATTTTGCAAATTTAACATAATAGGGACCATAGTGAAACGAAATAAATTATATTTCAAAGCTATCTCTTACTTCTATTCACTATATGTCGTAAGTGTTTCCACATGACTGAATCGGTCAAAAAGAAAATACTTGGTACCTATTTAAAGATTGAGCAGCACTGTGACCAATGTGGCTATACATATACTTGGACTAATCAACCAATAGTGAATAACCTACCAATTGGAAACTTGATGCTTTTGTTTGCAATATTGTTTACTGGAAGCTTAACGTTATAGGTGTTACAGCTTTTGGAGTATATGAACTGTAAAGCTATTCTACCCAAACTTTTTTCAAACATCAAAATCGCTTTTTGCAACCAGCTGCTATGACATTATGGACAACAAGACAATCAGAGTACATTGATGAGGCCAAGCAGAATAATAGGCTGATTGTGCTTGGTGGTGACAGTCGGGCTGACAGCCCAGGGTTTTCTGCCAAATATGGCAGCTACACAACTATGGACTTGGACCTAAATGTTATTTATCACTAGTGCAGGTAATGAATTTATGATATGAATATTAACCAAGGCTATATTTCAGAGCAATGAGGTGACTAGTAGTGTCAACATGGAAAAAGGACTCATAAGGGCTCTAGCATTCATTGAAAATAATGGACTGAAGGTAGATACTTTGGTAAAAGATTGACATACTGGAATAGCAAAATACATGCGTGAAAGCTAT
>NW_003546313.1:311660-320784 GCF_000090795.2 Amphimedon queenslandica | reverse complement strand
ATACGGTATACAAATGAAATTTCACACCACCTATTTTTAATTAGCTTTGAGGAAAAAACTAGACACTTTAGCAAAGGAAAAAGATTGTTCGGTTATTGGAGAGTGGATACGAGGCATTATCAATCAACTTTACTGGTCAGCAGTGTCTACACCTAATGGCAACAGTGAAGTTATCCTTGAAAAGTGGCTTTCTCTCAATAACCACATACATAATAAGCATAAGGGCATGGCAAACATTTCAAAAATTGCAAACATGGCAGAATAACTAGACAAAAGAAATGGCTAAAAAGATGTAAGTCAATTCAATTCAGTAGGCAAGAAATTTAAGTTATTACATTTTACAAGCCAGTGAAAAGTTGTCATGCATTACTTCCAAAATATTTTGCAACTCGGTGAAAGAACTATCGCCTATACACCGGACTTCTAATCTGGAATCATTTCACAATGTCACAATAAAAATTGCTCCTAAAAGAATAGCCTTTTCTTATGTAAAAATGCAAACAAGGTTCTGATCAGTAAATTAATTGCTCTTGCTTAATAATCATTTTACTTATAGACTACTCCTGGCAGCTCTTCACTACAACAAAAACAGTGCACGACAGCAGAGCACAACTAAAGCAGGGAAACAAAGATACTGTGTCTCTTACCCAAAATATAAAGAGAGGGCCATGTTGTTAGGAAAATTATGGAAAAACCATCATGTAGTAAGAAGCTCCAATAACCTCTGTATAAAACCATGAATTTATCATCATAGCATATGCTACTGATCTATTGGAAATAGTATTCAATAACTTGGAAGAAAATATCAAGCAGATAAGTAACATAATTGCGCCACCTGCAAGTTATGAACACCCAAGCAAAGATGAAGCTATTAATAAACATCAAAGTAGATTTAATAATTCATAAATCTGAGCATTGAAAGTATTGGATGAAAATGTCTCTCTAATCTTCATTATCACACATGATGGCAGTACTATTCTAACATCTTTCCCTAGCCATCCCATTGTCCACCTCACAAACTGCCGATAAGCAACGTAGCGATAACGTCTTTATAGTTGGATTAACATAATTATTCTAGATAAGTATGTCATACTCATTGATGGTTCTATTTGCCAAAACATTGCCATGTTCTTGTCAATATTGATAGTAGGTTGTATGAAGAACATAGATATCCAAGCATACTGCTTCAAATCCAGGATGAGTAGAGATACATTGCAAAGGCCCATTGAAGCCTGGATGTATATGTAACAGATGTACAACTTGCTGTCTTTCCAGGCAACAATTACATTCAAGAGTCGAGTCCATAATTTGGCAATGCTGACAAATGCACCTATGTACATGTACATGTACAACAGTAATGAGTTATTGAAATTATATGCCCACTGCAAACCATTGAAGGTTGATCAATCTTGTATCATCATCAGAGCTTTCATTTTCACAGGAAGAAGAGTTGCTAGCATCAGGCTCATAAGAGTAAGGTCCAATCCCACTTAAATCATCAATTGGAGATTCAGAAACATCAAAAATCTCTGAGCCGCTCAAGCTGGCATCAGAATAAGAGTCCATGCTGTTCATCTGATGACATCACATTTGCGACACACCCATTGTGTTGCTAAAACAGGAAGAATATGGCTGCCACTAAAAAGTTGCTGTTTAAAGTTGTGATATTTTGCCAAAGGAACGCTTTTAGCAGCATATAAGTACATCAAATGTTATATTTTGTGTAAATGTATGCCTAAATCACTTAATTTAAAAATGCAAAAAATTCATTTCAGTTGCCCTTTAAATTCAGACGATACTGAAAATTAAGTGAGAATATATGACTATACTAGGGTATAACATCTTACCTGTTAAATTCATTGACTTATTAGACATTACATAAATAGCAGCAAATATATCTATAATTAGAATGACTTAAAAAGATGACAACATGCATGAACAAATGAAGTGATAATAACGTGCATACATTAAAAGATTAAATACCACAGACAAAAATGGTTCCATGCATAGTCAGATTTTAGTCACTTGAATGAAGTAAGAATGGAAACAAGTTTACTTTAGACACAATACACTACAACCCCCAAATATTGGCAATAATCATAATAGTAGTAATATTAATAAACCATTCAAACATTAAAATCAAAAATAAGGTCATCATGCAAATGGTTAGATGCGACTAGTGGTTCTTTCACATATACCAAACACATCCACTAACCCCATTCATAAAATGAACATGTGGAACCTGTTTGCACCCAGTCATAAACAAACATGAGGAACCTGTTTGTATTGAAGCTTGAATAATTAAAACAAAAAGAGCTTGGTTGGCCATTTTGGCATTTATTAATGCAACAAAAACAACCAGCTTAAGTAAGTATTAAGTAAGTTCAAGGCACAAATTATTAAGAAATACTTGCCTCTCTTCTACGTCAGTACTTCCACAGCACCCCTACACTCTCCTATGCTTCTGCACTCCAAATGAGCTTCAATTAGAACTACCTCTGACTTCAAGAATTTTTAACCCTCTGCTTCCTGGATTTTTGACAAACTTCATGATTTTATTTTGCAAGAACTAGAGAGCATTGGGTGTTGAAACTTGGTCTACACAGTTTATTTCTGTTGCTGTATATGTGAAGTTAGAATTAAATTTTAAAAAAGTTAATTTTTTTCCGTGGAAACCCCACCTACTGTTTTGTGCTGCGCTTAACAAACCCATGCTACAACCACAATAAGCTTTGCGCTTAATAAGAAGTAATAAGAGCTAGGCGCTTAACAACAAAGGGCACTTAATAACCCTTTAATAGGGTATTTTTTCTTTTCTCATTTCTATACCGTGGTTTAAAATACCAGAAGTGACTCAAACGGAGTTATTATGATATGAAATTGTTTTAAAAAAGATGTATGATGTAGTACTGACTTCCTACTATTTTTTTCTTATATAGTTTTTACCAAGAGTGACTGATCAGACTTAGTTCTTATCAAATGAATTTGTTTTTAAAATATTGGTTAATGTCCTACTCACATTTGAATGCTTGTTTCTCTTTCATAGTGCAGTTTAAATTACCAAGGGTGACTTCTTATTTTATGTTTGTTTTGCAAATGTTCTTTCATGTTGTCCTTACTTCTTACTATTTGTTTCTTTCTGTTTCAGATACATAGTATAGTTTATACAAAAAGTGACTCATCAGACTTGATTTTATTCTTTCTGTTTGGTTTTAAAAAATTATTTGCATGTACTACTCACTTTTCAGTATTTTTCTTTTGTCATTTTTATGCTATAGTAAAATACAAGAATTGACTGACCAGATGGAGTTCTTATCATTTGAGGTAGATTCAGATTATGTTAATAGTTCTCACTATTTTTTTTTAGTTTCATAGTATCATTTCAAATACTAGAAGTGACTGATCAAATTGAGTTCTAATTATTGAAATTGGTTTTTAAATGCTTATGTACTACTGACTCTCCACCATTTTTCTTCTTTTCTTTGTTTCACGATTTAGTTTTACCAAGACTGACTGGTCAGTAATACTTTTTAGCATTTAAGTTATGCATAAAATTGTTTTGTGTCCTAATTTTGTAGTACTGGTTTCTTCTATCCTCACTTTCGTAGTATAACTTATACCAGGAGAGACTGATCAGACTGTGTTCTATCATTTAAATTTTGTTTTAAAACCATGTTTTATGTAGTACTTACTTACTATTTGTTTCTTTAGTTTCATAGTATGGTTTAAAATGCAAGAGACTCATCAGACTGAGTTCTCATCATTTGTGGTTGATTCTAAAACAAAAGGTAGAAGTTTCTATTCTTATTTTCATTCCACAAATGACTGATTTGACTCATTTTGTCAGTTATGTTTGGTATTATAATGATGTTTCATGTTCTTATAATTCTCAGTATTTGTTTTTTCATTTGTTACTGTCTTAGTAAATGAAATACCAGAAATATAAAATGAGTCTGACTCTTTATATTTATTTAGAGGTTGATTTGGAAATGATCAGTCATGACTCTCATTTTTCACTATTAAATTTTTTTTCAGTTTCATACTATATTTTGAAATCCCAGAAGTGTCTGATTCTTATCATTTTAAAATGACGTTTTATGTACTGCTTCTTACTATTTGTTTCTTCTTTTCTTACTCAGTCTCTCATAGTATAGTTTATACCAGGAGTGACTAGTCAAACTGAGTTTTTTGACATTTAGTCTGGTTATAAAATGTTTCATGTATTACAGACTTCTCACATTTTGTTATTTCTCTTTTAAATTTAATAGTATAGTTTAGAAAGTAGAAGTGACTGATCAAACTTAGTTTTTAAATTAAAGTTTTTTTTAATGTTGTTTTCTGCACTACTTTGTCAGTATTTGTTCCTTCTCTCAATGTCATGGTTTAATGTAAAATACCAGAAGTCACTGATCTGACTTAGTTGTTCGAAGTTGAATTCTGAAATAATACTTCGTTCATCAAAGTTCATAATATTTGTTTCTTTTTGCAATTTCATTAAAAATAGCTTTAATTGCATGAAGTGACTTACGAGACTGAGTTATAAACATTTGAAATTGGTTTTAAAATGTTTTATGTACTGCTGAATTCTCACTATCTGCTTCTTTTCTCACGTCTAATGTCAGTAGTTACAGATCAGACTGAGTTTTATCCTTGGAGATTGGTTACAACATGATTTTTCAGGTATTTCTTAATTTAAATGTATACTTTAAAATACCAAAAGTCAATGATCCGACTGAGTTTTTATCATTTCACTTTGGTATTAAAGTATGTCATGTACCAGTTAATTCACACAATTTGTTCCTTCTTATCTTGTTTTTGTTTCTTTTGTTTCTTCTTTAAGGCAAATAGTGAAGCAGTGAGAAAAGACAGATAGTGTGGCAATGAGAGCAGGAAGATTGGGTGTCAGTAAGAACAGGAAGATGGTGTGGCACTAAGAGCAGTGAGATGGTGTGGCAATGAAATCAGGGAGATTGTGTGGCCATGAGAGCAGGGAGGTACTTAGATAGTGAGAGCTGTGGCAATGAGACCAGGCAAATTGTGTGGCATTGAGAGAAGGAATTAGGGAGATGGTGTTGCAATGATAGCAGGGAGATTGTGTGGCAGTGAGAGCAAAGTTTTGGTGTTACAATGACTGCAGGGAGATGGTGAGGCACTAAAAGCAGAAAGTTGGTGCAGCAGTGAGAGCAGGGAGATGGTGTTGCATTGAGAGCATGGAGATTGTGGGGCAGTAAAAGCAGGGAGTTAGTGTGGCAGTGAGGGAAAAAGATGGTGCAGTGACAATGACACCAGCAGGGAGATGGAGAAACACTGAAAACAGGGAGATGGCAGTGAGAGCAGAGAGATGGTGTGGCAGCGATAGCAGCAAGATATTGTGGGAGTAATAAGAACAGAGAGTTCATGTGGCAGTGAGAGCATTGAATAAGTGTTGCAGTGAGAGCAGGGACATGGTCAGGCACATAGAGCAGAGAGCTTGTGTTGAAGTAAAATCAGAATAATGGTGAAGCTGTGTGAGCAGGGAGATGGTTTGGCAGTGAGAATGGGGAGATGGCGTGGCAGTGAGAGCAGGGAGATAGTGTGGCATTGATAGCACCGGTGAGATTGTGTGACAATGAGAGTAGGAAGATGGTGTAGCAATTACAGCTGGAAAAAAATGTGGCAGTGAGACAAGGGAGATAGTCAGTTAATGAGAGCAGGGAGATGATGCTGCAATAAGAGTAGGAAGATGACGTGAAAGGGAGAGCAGGTAGGTAGTCTGGCAGTGATGGCAGTGAGTTTGTGTGGCAGTGAGAGCAGAGAATTGGTGTGGCAGTGAAAGGAGCATAATGGTGTGGAAGTGAGAGCAGGGAGATGGTGTGGCAGTGACATTAGGGAGTTGGTGTGGCAGTGAGAGCAGAGAGTTGGTGTGGCAGTGAGTTGGTATGGCAGTGAGGGCAGGAAGATATTGTGGCAGCAAAAGCAGGTACATGATGTGGTAGTGAGAGTAGGGACTTGGTGTGGCAATGAGAGCAGGAAGATGGTGCGCCATTAAAAGCAGATAGTTGGTGTGGCAATGACTGCAGAGAGATTTTGGAGCACCGGCAGCAGGGATATGTTGTGGCAGTGAGAGAAAGGAGATTGTGAGGCTGTGAGAGCAGCGAGTTGGTTAGACAATCAAAGAATGCAGTTGCTGTGTAAGCAATGAGATTGTGGTGTATTCAGAAAAGGGAGATGGTGTGGCAGTGAGAAAAAAATGGTATAGCAGTAAGAGCAGGCAGATTGTGTGGCATTGAGAGCAGGGATACAACGGTGTAGCAGTGACAGCTAATGAGGTGGGCTTGACCCTCGCAAAGAAGGAGGGTCCAGACCAATCCAACACTCTTCTTTGTGGCACTGCACAGATTTGTACAGTGATGTATCATGAGTCATCATGAGTTACAATGAAAATAGCGGATTCAAACGGGACCTTTTTAGCAGCAAAACAAGACAAAAACTATGTCTAAGAACATTTCTACAGACAGTGGAAGATACAAAGGACCTAATATGCCTTTTTAACAAAAAATGGAATCCCGTTATGTGCTTATGGTGATGAAAACAATCCCTCTGTTAGGAACATTTTACCGTGGCACTTCTTAACAATTGTTGAAGAGGTTTCCATTTTACCTAACTTCCCTTACTCTTGTAAACATTTAAGAAATTGTGTTAAACTAACACTAAAATAATTACTTTTTTTTGTGTTGATATATTACTTAACGTTTCCTTGTTTAACACCACAGGCAATCCTAAGTTTAGCAACAAACTTTAACTACACTTATTTCTCTAAAAAGCAAACTATTTATATTGACTGTGAATGTTTTCTCAAGAGAAAACTTTGCTTTTTTAAACTCTTTCAATGCATCTCTGAGACATATGCTTCTTCTGATGTAAAAGGTGACAATTTCGTAATAACCATCATCTATTACTCTATTCAGCAAATTTATACCAGCTAAAAATAATATAAAGTAATTAAACCTTATTAACAGCAACTGAACCCAAGTTTTGTTTCAGCATTAGCATTAGGCAATATCACCTATTCCTGGCTATCACTCTTATGGGGTGCAAGAAAACTGCAAATAATTTATTTTCTAATGTTTTTAATGAAATATATCAAAAAGTATCAGTTTTATTGCTATATTCGCAAAAATTATATTTAACAACGTAGTAATGATACACAAATTATATTGAAAGGTAATGTAATTTGTGATGTCACAGAAACATGATGGCAGCGATCTTTTATCTTCCTCCACAATGCCAATGAGAACCTTCCAGATACACTAAAATTGGTACAAATTTTGGGAAAAACCATTATGCAGCTGTACCAAAGTTGGAATTGCTAGCTGCATGAAAAGCAAAGTTATATGGGTTGGTGCCTGTGCCAACTCAACTTGAATTGAGTATACCAGCTGGGAAGGCAGCATGCAGGAACTGCTGGTGAAGCTCCTGGAGGAAAAACACCAAATCTCAGGAAGAGCCATCGAAGATGGACCAAGAACCTGCAGAAATGGTGCAAAAACTGGAGAGAGATTGGCCCTGGTGAGAGGTACAACAGGACTGCGACAAGATGCTGGCAAAGTGGGACTTGCTCCCTAACGAGACGACACGGTTAATGCACCTAACATTCTAATGCCCATGCTGAAAGTATCTGTTCATAAGACAATACTTTTTGTTGATAATTTTGTAAAATTCTCAAATATGCTTTTCTAATCAGTGCCCTTAAAATCAAGGTAACAACATGGCTTGCCCTACATGGACGGCAGTTGCCGGTGGATGGCAAAAATACTTTCCTAAAGACATCAAATGCAACAGTTTCCAGTAATTGCTGTTGACGTGGACAAATATGATAATTTAAGGTAGTGAAATTAGTTTTGTTTTAATCTCTCAAAATTAAAGAATGTTGAAACTTGAAAATCTTTGAATCCCTTTTCCAGAATCACAGTCTGCCTTCTTTTATTTGATTAGATGGTGTATTATATAGCCTGTAGCCTATATGTAGGGTTTAGTTATATTTTTTTGCAAGATGGTGACAAAATCTGTAACGTTCAAATGCTTATAATTCTTCTATCTTACCTAGTACAGCACAGTAAATGGCTTAGCTGAGCTCTCCTTCACTGATCAATTTTGCTGTTACCTTTAAAATAAACTGTAATCTAGTGGGAGCAATTCGGAATATTTTCTTCAAAATTTTAAAGACTTATTTCTTTCTTTCCTTTTGTTTCATACCGTATGGCTAGAAAATTTCGAGGGCATAAATTTTCGTGTTTTAGTGAAAAGCTCTTAATTCTTTAATTTCGAGGGAGTTAAATTTCGCGTTTTTGCACGTGCACTTGCATTAAGTCATTGATTTTCACATGCTGCGCATGCGCAGTGAGCATTTCCATGGTATTAATTTCGTGGTTAAGAAGTTACCCACGAAATCCGCGAAATTAAATACCCCACGAAATATTCCAGCCATACGGTAGCCCCTATAATCTTATAAGCCTGGAAACTACATTTAGTGACCTTTCCACTGTTGCTCAAGGCTTTATTGGAGGACCACCAAAGTAGTTTTAGAATCTCTTTTTACTTCTTGGGGAAAACAAGTATTTATGACAGTTATGAAAAACACCCTTTTTACAGTCACCACTTTAAAATATTATTACACAGGCACAGAGTTGCCATTGTGACTGGTCTAACAACCAGTCTTGTATAGTACAGTACCGTTGAAATGTGCTCCATTAATTCTGCATCTTATTCTCCTTGCTAGTAAGAAGTGCACAGGGTACCAGTTCTTGTAAGAAGTAAAAGGTAAGAAAAATAGAATAAGTATATCATAAATCTTCTCAACTTAGTCACTTTTACTTTAGCTGCTCTGCATGTAATTTGAAGATTCTTTTGTAAGATGCTCTTGTTATCTAGATAGTACTATAATACTATTGATGGATATATAAGTCAAATGTTTCTGTTTAAAATGACAAGCCTGAAGTTTGCTAGAATCATGTTTCTTTCATACTTTGTATTATGATACTTGTTTGTGGCTTTATTTCTAAGTGTAATTGTTGCAGTGTTGCAAAAGAGCGGGAGGTAGAACAGAAAGTAAAACTGGGATGAAATTGAAAGCAATAAGATTAAG
>NW_003546313.1:303060-310868 GCF_000090795.2 Amphimedon queenslandica | reverse complement strand
GCATTACACAAGACAAGCAAAGAAATATCATTTTTCTTTGTATAGAAGCCATACAGATCAATATTACCGCGCATGGTTTATAGTGGATATTCAATGACTATCATTCTATATCAGCCAGCCCTAGGGCAATATGCAATATCTATATTTCCCTAGGGCAGCTAGATATACAATGATATTCACTGAATATCCATTATCAACCATGTTTGGTGCCATTTTTCTGTATGGCTTTTGAATAAACCAGTTATTACTCTCCACTGTCAGCTTTATTTGATTTATGTGACCACACTTGACAAAAGGTACCTTATGGCTGTTAGTGAAATTTCTCTTTATAGCCAAAAAAATCTAACTTCCTCAGCTCTATTTATAATTACTCCACAGGATGCAAAAAGTTACTCAGTGACTTTTAGAAACAATGCTTGTTAAGTAAAGATCTCACAGGTTTATATTTTTCATCATATTAAATGAATTTTACAATCAGCCATAAGGTACCTTTTGTAAAATATGGTAATACACTCAAACAATATTTATAATTCCCTCGGGCTATGCCTTAGGGAAATATAACTATAGTTTTCATGTATATTTCAGATAAAGCCTCCAGTATGGTGCAATAACTAATACATAAAATTGTGACAATAATTGACAAAAAGGTCCTTATGGCGCAAATAATCAATTTTGAGATTAATTTATGAAGTTGTAAAGCCAGCTATGCTCGTCCCATTTGCCAAGGTTTGACCCTAATCCGCCTTATGGTTGCTTAGTTACAGCCCCACAAAAGAGGAAGAGATAGTAGAAACAGCCCAAAAATTTTGTGGAGAAAAAGTGCTTTAACCTTTTAATTACTAAATGTATTTTTATGTAAAACATTGATAATTTTTTAATGACAAAATATGTATTTTAGGTACAGCAATTACATAGCAACAAACGCTTATCTTTTCTGCTGCCAAAAGAGCTGTCAATTGTTTGTCTAAGTGTTTCTGTGACTGCTAAGTGCCGATAAGATGGCTAGATTATACAATGCTGAAGAGGCCATAGATCTAGTCATGGATGGCAACTCTAATTAAGATTTTTGTTCAGACTCCAAAGATGATCTAGGATTTTAGGAGGAGTAGATGAATGGTTAGATATTTCAAAACTAAATTGTAATACAATATTATTTTAATAATAGTATTCTTGCAACTAATACTGTGATTGATGATGATATTGTTGTAAATACTACAACTGTTGCAGAACCATCCACAGAACCTGCTACTTCTCTTTTGCCGACTGGGCAAAAGGGAAGTAGCAGGGAAGTAGCAGGGAAGTAGAAGATGGCAAACCATCTTCACCTGCAGCAATGTATAAATAAGATATACTTTGTAAATATAAAATATAATTATTCCCCAGTATTACTGACTACAAATGGATTGATCCTCTGGAACCAGTCAATTCACAGAACCTGTTGGTTCAGCTGTAACTGTACGATGTTCATCGCTAAAAGTGTTGCAGTTCTATTATATCTCTGCCATAATGGAGTACATCATTATGAAAACTAATCACTACACTAGTCGCTGTATAGGAAAAAAGTATGAAAAATGAGAGAGAATAAGCTGAGATGATGTGAATGCATACTTTAGTATCATGATTATCATGGGCTTGACGAGACTACCATCTCTGAGTGACTAATCCTCTCTTCCATTGTAGCATCATTGCCAACAGCATGACCAGAGACCACTTTTACGAAATTCACTGATACCTACACTTTGTAGACAACACTACTATTGCCACACCATCAACTGACCGTTTGTAAAAGCTCCATCCATTCCTCACCATGATAGGAAAAACATTTAAATCATTATACCATCTTCACTGTCAATGTGCCATGGATGAGGCTATGCTCCGATACAAAGGCCGCTCCTCTCTCAAGCAATACATGCCTCAGAAGCTTGTCAAGAGAAAATTCAAGTTTTGGGTCAGAGCTGACAGCACTAAAGATTATGTTACTCAATTTAAAGTTTAAACTGGAAAGGAAACGTTTTCCACTAAAAAGGGTTTGGGATCTTGTATTATCTAACTGCTACCATACATCATTATAACCACCATGTGTACTGTGACACTTTCTTCTCAAGTTTTCAGTTATTCTCAGACCTTTTATAAATTGGTATATATGCATGTACAACTATAAGGGGTAATGGTAGGCATTTTCCAACTAAGCTTACATGTTATCTGAAGCATGGTTTCCCTGAGAGAGGAGAGAGTATAACACTGCAATGTGAACTGCAACCTAATCTTAACATCTCAAGACACCAAACCAGTCACAGCTACTGCCACCAACTGTGAAGCCATTCCCCTTGATTGTCATCCGTAAACTGAATACTGGTGAACATCGTACCTACTCCTGTCCAGAAGCCATCAAAATGTGCAATAAGTGTATGGGCTGAGAAGATCGCAATGACCAACTTCACCGGTACTATTACATCCGACTCAAATGTCGTAAGTATACTACTAATATCTGTACTGGATGTTATTTGACATAAGAATATAAAATACCTTATTTTGTCTGCCACCTCTGAGTCTCTGTCTTCCATAACACGGTCCACAAAGGACTTTCGAAGTTCTTTAGCTAAGGAACTGCTGCAAGGTTATTGTTTGAGGAAGACAAAAGCAAGACATCTAAAATATCTAGGAAACAGTTCTAAGCCGATCTCTTCCTTTTGAAAGGAGATGGCCGTCTTGCCATTTGTACAAGCTACACAGTGTCAGAAAAGACACAACTTGTATGTGCACTGAGTGCAACTTGTACTTTTGCCTTAGAGGTCATGCTGACAGTGACTGTTGCCTCATCTACCACAAGAAATATTGCTAGTTACTGAACTTACATGTACCTCTCTTTATTCTCTGTTTAGTTTCTTCTAGTTAGGCCTATAGTAAAAAATTGTTATGACATGTGACTCAATGTGTCACCCTGTGAATTGTAGCTTTGGCGAATTATTTATTATTATTATTGCAATTTTATAGGACTAGACATGAGAAGGAGAAACAGATAGTAGCAGAGGTCCAGTGGAAGGGAGTAGTCCTAAAAGGAATGACGGTCTAGCCCTGCCACCCAGTACATAAATACAGAAAAGAAAGGAAAAAGGAGTCAAGAGGAGGAAAAGAGGATGGGAGAGATATACATAAACAATTAGAGCATGGACGGATAGTATGTAGTGTGTGAATCAGAAGAATTAAAAAGATTTGTAAATTTGTCAATAAAATGGGATGTAATTAGTTTCTTAAAACTTGGGATAGACATATACTGTGTTTACACTAGGCACTGTTTGGCCTCCTTAAAATAGAACCCGAGTTGAGTTCAGTTCTAGCCTTTGTTTACATAGTACAAACCAAACTAGGCTAGCTAACACGATAGTTATTAATTAATTAACATTGTCTACCACACCCTCCACCAATACCACAGTAACCACACCTCAAAACATGGCTGATAAAAAAAGCATATTGCAAATGTATTATTGTACTGAATTAAGAATGAGAAAGGTGAAGAAAAGGATACACAGGACAAGGAAAAGAAGCTTAAAGACAAGAGAAGTACTTGTAGCTGTTGTTTCAATTTTAACATTGCTGTGTCCATCAATAATCCGTGAGGAAAGGCTGTTGTGGAATAATTCTAGGTAGACTATATATATAATGAAGTAAGGCAATCATATTAGTATGACATATCTTTGTGTACTTAGGTCAGATGATTGGTGGAGCTACATTGTACTACATACATTTACTGACAGTGACTGGATTAGTAACTTTAGAGTCAGCAAATCTACATTTGATATTCTATGTGACACACTAGCACCATTAATCAGGAAAAAGTAGACCAAAATGCGAGAGCCCATAACTGTGAATAAAAGGGCTGCAATAACGTTATGGTTTCTAGCTAACAATGCTGAGTAAAGTACAATAGGCCAGTTATTTGGAATAGCCCGGTGTACTGCCTGTATTGTGGTTCATGAGACATGTAGTGCAATAGTGTCTACTCTGTTGAACCGATATATACATTTTCCTAAAGACAGTGAGTTACAGTGTTGTTGATGGTTTCGAAAAGAAATGGGGTCTTCTACAATGTGCAGGGGCTATTGATGGGAGCCAAGTTCCCATATCAGCACTAGCTCATAATCACACTGATTATTATAATCGAAAGGGTTTCTATTCGATTGTAATTCAAGCTGTCATTGACTATAGGTACCGCTTTATTGATGTATACTGTGGATGGCCAGGTAGTGTACATGATGCCCGCATTTTTGCTCACTCGTCCATATATGCTAAGGGAATGGATGGGACACTGTTTCCGTCTTCAACTGTACGAACCATACAGGGAGAAAAGGTACCTTTGTATCTCGTGGGAGATTCGGCATATCCATTAATGAGTTGGTTAATGAAGCTGTTCCCTCATAGTGCTGGTCTGTCTATAGAGCAGCGGAACTACAACTATCGTCAATCTAGAGCACGAATTGTAGTCGAAAATTCTTTTGGATGATTAAAAGCCAGATGGCGTTGTCTCCTTAAAAAATGAATATGGACATTGATAAAATTCCTACTGTTGTGACAGCATGTTGCATATTGCATAATTTTTGTACAATCATAAAGTCTTGGTTGAATGATTTGAATGACAACCAACCTCCATCAACTAGAATTTCTATTAATGATAACCAAGTCTCTGACTCTGACGAACCAAAAGCAATTCGTTCAACTCTTGTCAATTACTTATTATCAAATTAATCAAAATAATAATTATTTTATAACATCAATTATCAAGAAAGTGAATTTTTAAACATCAAATCAGTATAATTAAACACTAAATTAAGTTATCAAACAAACCTGTTGAGCAGTTACATTTAGTATCATCACTCAGAGTTATTGTGATAGTATGAAGCTGGGGTCTTAAAAGACAAAGGTGAGGGATAATTTGCATTGGTTAGCATCTGCATCATCCGTACTTGAAACTCCTGGTCTTCCTTTCTCATTATCCTTTCCCGTTCTAGCTGTGCTTCCTCCATTTTGAGCCTTTTCTCTTCCAATTGTACAAACTTCTCATCTGATTCCATCTGTACATCCATTTATTGCTGTATGACTTCTTTGAGGGTATCTTGTACTACATCTATCTGGAGTTTTCTCTTTTGTGGCTTTTTCCTAGCAGCACCCATTGAAAATACTTTGGGCTTCACGTTACTGCATGAATTTGATGATTCACTACCACAATCACTTATGGAGAAGCTCATGCCTTGACCATCCCCACATACAATATCTGCTGTACCATCTACTTCTGTATCTGTAAACTCTTCATCTTCTCTAGATTCACTACTACGATGCATAGTATTGATATCACTGGCACTGTCGATGACCACAGTAGGCTCATTTGATGGCCAGTTACCGAGTATAGCATTGAGTGGTTCATAAAACTCTCAACCAGCTATCAAAAATTGCTTCCCTTCTTCCCCAGTCTTATTTAACTTGTCTTTAAGCTTCCTGTATTCTTGCTTTAATTTCTTAATCTTCTCCCGACTTTGTGAAAGTGATCTGTTGTATCCAGCTTTCTCCAATTTCTTAGCTATCGTCTCAAATATGTTTGTTACGAGTACAGCCTTCCAGTTGCTCCTGAATTGATTCATTGCTCCAAATTTCGATTAATTTCAGTGTTTCCAATCTGGACCAAGTAGCCATTTTCCCCCATGTGCTTATAAATTATGATTATTAAAATGCATAAACTTTATGTGACTCGCGCCCTGACCTGATTTTGTTTACACTAGTAAATAAACATGGGTTGAACTAGGCTAGCCTGGTATAGAAATCAAGGCCAGCCTGGTTCAGTTCTGTTTGCTTCAGCACTTGTTTACACTTATTTAATTTTCAGTTATAACTGGGCTGAACCAGGCTGACCCAGGATAGTGGGCTAGTGTAAACACAGTAATAGAGAGATTGATTAGAAGTAGGGAGTTCCATAAACGGGGAAAGAGGTGAAAGAATGTGTGACGATCTGAGGAGCAAACCCGGGAGGAGTGAACTAACTTGTTGTGGGCTGAACTGCGAGTGGAGCAAGTTGAGAAAGAGAAATAGTTACAGATGTCATATGAGTGGTCTGGGTGTTTAAACTGGACAAAGAAGAAAACAGATTCGATATATTCCAGACGATAAGAAAGCGGTAATAGTTTGAGCGAGGAGAGTCTAGACTTGTAGTCTGACTGGTAGTCGAATAGAATATATTTAGTAGCTCTCCTTTGTAGCTGCTCTAGAATGACAATGTTCTTAACCAGAGAGGGTCTCCACACAGGAGAACAGTATGTTAGGATAGGGACTGCTAGGAATAGGTATAGCTTCTTTACAACTGTAGGTGTTGTGGCAGCTGGAAAGAGTCTCTTTATCATTCTCAGTACATTATAGGCCTTCTTGAGAACACAGTCCACCTGGACAGAACAGGAGAGTGTGTTGAAGAAAACTACACCAAGGTCTTTAGAGATTTGTTGATGGGCAATTGGTTAACCATCTAAGGAGTAGTCAAATATGACAGGGGCAGACCTCATAGAGTGATAGCTAACAACACAGCTTTTGTTACTATTGAAGGCAAGACCTGAAGTGTTACTCCAATCACAAAGAAGACCCAGGTCACTCTGCGACAACTGGCAATCCTCTACTGAGTGAATGTCTCTGTGACACTATCATCTGTAAAGGGTAATAGGGAGGAGTGAAGAGGAATATTTGGTAAGTCATTGACATAGAGGATAAATAGGAGGGGGCCTAGTATGCTGCCTTGTGGGACTCCAGATGTTACCGGCAAAAGAGTAGAGACACACTTGCCCACACAAACACACTGTAACCTGCTATGGAGATATACAACAATAAAATTGCCATACCTTGCCACACAAGCCAGCCTGCCACAGCTTGGTTAGTAGGACGGTGTGTGACACAGAATCGAACGCCTTCCTTATGTCCAGATAGATGACATCAGACTGACACCCCTGTGAAAACAAGTCAACAAGGGAGTGTAGGTGAACCAGAAGTTGCTGCACAGATGAGCGGCTCATACTGCTCTGAACAGATAGTAAGAGTAGCAATGTAGTCATATATTTTGTGGAATACAATTTTCTCTAGCACCTTAGAGACAATACAGAGTAAAGATATAGGCCTGTAGTTCTTGACATTACCCTTGTCCCCAGACTTGAAGATGGGTGTGACACAGTGAGTTTTCCATTCCTGAGGAAGATATGCCTGGTTTACACACTGGACAAATAGGTGATGGATAGGTTCACAGTGGGCAGTTGCACAGGACTTCAGGACGATGGAAGGAATGTTGTCAATCCCTGAGGCTTTGTGGATATTGAGAGTGGAAAAACCAGTGAACACATCCTGTACCAAAATATCCAGTTCACACACTGGGGGGTTAAAAGATGAGAGACCAGAAGGGGTAGGTGGCGGCCCAGATGTTGTAAAGACTGAGTGAAAGAACTTATAAAGAGGGTTGCCCTTCCTAGGTCAGAACTCTCAGAAGAAGAACCCCAGTGCAAAGTGCTCGGGATGGACTGATCCTTTTGGGATCTTTTGATATAACGGAATAACACAGGATTATGACCATGTGCTAACATATTAACTAGTTCTGATTCAAACTGATGCTTAGCTGTTAGGATGTCCTTCTGGAGTGCAACTTCAGAGCGTTCTAGCAGATCCTGTGACAGCAGAGGGCTTCCTCCTGACTCTTTTGCGGAGGGAGCGGGCTTTGTTTAACTGATGTCTAATGTTACCAGTGAACCAGAGAGGGTAGCGAGTGGAACTTGATGCCCTGGGAATGAATT
>NW_003546313.1:300627-303050 GCF_000090795.2 Amphimedon queenslandica | reverse complement strand
ATGGCAAGCGTCAAGGATTATACTCTTCAGGTAGTCCCATAGAAACTCGATGTCCACTGAACTGAAGTAGGAGAAGTCAGTGTCTAACAAATGATCTTGAAGACCAGTATAGTCACCCTTGTGGAACTGGAGTGAACTAGAGGAAGAATGAAGAGTGGAGTTAAATGAACAGTTAAGAGTAAAGGTTATAGGTAAATTTTCTGATGAGAAGGGAAAAAGAGACCAGTCGGAATTGACAGTAAGATTTGGGACCCTGAGAGAAGA
The DNA here is from genome assembly GCF_000090795.2 of Amphimedon queenslandica. NCBI lineage: Eukaryota > Metazoa > Porifera > Demospongiae > Haplosclerida > Niphatidae > Amphimedon > Amphimedon queenslandica. The sequence goes on along the minus strand of NW_003546313.1, from coordinate 302,786 downwards.
ATGAACAAAGATAAGATCTAGGGTGTTACCTTTCACATAAGTGGGTGAGTCTACCCACTCAAATTTTAAATTATCTGACTCTTGTTTGCTCAAGTGACTCACGGTTAACTCCAGCCACTCTTTGTTAGCTAGAGTGACTCCGTGCCTTAGAGTCAGCTCTAAGGACGCTGTTTTAGCTACAGCAACTCGTGCTTAGCTTTAGACACTCAGTTATTGCTCAAGCGACCCTGGATTTGCTCGAGAGACCTGGTGTTAGCTAGAGCAACCTTGTGTGAGCTCTGTAAACCCTCTGTTAGTTGTAGCAACCCTGTCAAGACTCTAAACACTTTGTAGAAAGTTTAATAGGTGCCTCCATTCCTTGGACTGGCAGGGTGGACTGCACTACTGAATTGGAATTTTGGACTCCTTTTAGAATTAAAAAAACACTTACCTACATGTATTTATTACCTATTTTAGTACAATTCAGTTTAACATGTCCATTTTAAAAATCATTGCTCTAGTTAACATAATGCAACAAAAAATCACTATAATTACGATAGACCTCTCGAGCTGAGAAATTATGTCACAAGAGTAAATATGGCAGTGGGTGTGGTAGAGAAGGAAAAAATGCTACGGACAGCAATTTTTTATGGTGAACCATTAAACAAGAAGGTTCACTATATAAAACCATTCACGCAGTCATGAAATTGCTTCCGTCGATCACAGTATAAAAGGTGTCCTGGGCACAATAGGGCAGCCACGTTTGACAAAATGACATTTGAAAGTGACAAAATGGCTGCCGCAATAGCGTGGCTGTTATAATGGTTCAATCAGTGGCATAACACACCAAAATAACATGAAAAGTTATAAAGGCGAGGCCATAAACCCACAAGCACATGTAGACAGCATGGCCACAAGCAAAATGGTATAGTTTACTTGAAGTCAAAAAATTATCAAACTTTATTCAAAATATTTTTTCTCAAGATTCAAATCATATATTCTGAAGATGTGTCTGACAGCCTAACACAACACAGGCTGTCAATGAAGCTGTCAGGCAGGTATACAGACTAGTGGTGAAGATGTAGCCATCACCAGCACCACCACACAACGAACCTGCAGTCAGCCATTACCTTCAGCTAGTGGCTCCAGTACAAGACCCCTGGGTCTTTTTCCCCATCCATGTCCTATGACTGGCGGACCAAGCAGTGGAAATGTTCAACGGTCCACAGGATAGAAGTAAATAAAAAAAACTATAATTTAAAATAATTACTAAAATAAATAATAATTATTATAATATGGCTGAATGGATATGGGGATGGTGACGAGCCTCTAGTACTTGGCGGGGACAATGCATGTCTGCACTGCCACCTGACACCATATATCATTGACAAACCACCGTCATGGCTCAAGGGCACTGCTGGCCCCAGTCTCTGCAATGTCACTAAAAGGTACTCCCTATACCGGAAGTTCTGGTCACTGCTGGCGAGGCTCTGAGTATGGGAGGAACCTCAGTATGTGGCACTGAAGCAGACCTTCACCTCCAGTGATGACAAGTGGGAGGTAATGCCCGTGTGCCTTGATACTGTATTTCATATAATGATAAAAGTCCGACTAATAACTAGTTATGTGTAATAGGAACTGAGAAGGTGCTACCCCAATCCACCAGGCGTCCTGTACATCGACTTTCAGCTGTCCTAATAATAATGTAATTAATTAATTGTTAGTATGATTGTAAACTTAGCTTTTTCCATTATACATGTAATTCCTTTTCATAAATATGTCCAAGCCTGTATAACTTGTGGGGCTCACAACCATCTTCTACGTATAATAAGTGATGTACCGTACACGTAATTTTTGTGGGTTCAAAATTTCGCGGTTTGTCATAGTTTCGTTACAGAATTTATATTCGTGGGTCATTAAAATTTGTGATCTCCGTGCACGTGATGCATGGGGCGGGGTCGATTCTGGGTGGGACTGTTTTGTCAGTGATCGTCAGATTTTAGTCATGGCTGCTGAGACTAGTACGTTCACCATCTCAAGCGTTGTTCGTGGATATCACATCTACATGGACGCCTGGAATGCTGCTCAAGATGAAGTATTACCATGCAGATGTGATAGATCCAATTTGCATGATCCATTCGCTGTGAGCATTGTACAAAATGAGCAAACTGTTGGTCATG
>NW_003546313.1:299073-300617 GCF_000090795.2 Amphimedon queenslandica | reverse complement strand
GCATACTCGACAGTCGAAAAAGAGTGCTTAGCTATTATTCTAGCCATCAAGCATTTCAGTGCATATCTCATAGGGAGATCTTTTATTATTCAGACGGATCATAGAGCTCTTCAATGGCTACACAAGTTTAAAGAGAAGAATGCAAGATTGACTAGATGGAGTTTGATTCTGCAACCATATAATTTCACTATACAACATCGGAAAGGGGTAGCAAATGCAAATGCAGATGCACTTTCTAGATTGGAGAGGAAGAGCACTTCGTGCCAGAGGGGAAGGGAGGAAATGTAAGAAGTTGTTTCTAGATGGATCCGGAACTCTCTGTGTACTATTGTAATTATATATTATGTGTTTATTCAAGTATATTCTAGAACAATCATGTAAAGTATTCTTGTATGTTATAGAACCTTCTGGACATTTATAATATCTATATAAGTGTGTTGTGTTAGTTGTGTTTTAGTTGTTGTGAGTTTCGTGTTGATTAAGAATAAAGTTTGGTTAACAGATAGTTGGAGCGTCTGTTACACCCATTTTATTGAGTTGTATTGCAACATACAATATGTTATATCTATACATTGCAAATTGGGTCATTACTTTCATGGATATCTGAATTGAAATATACTGTCATATTAGACACTTACTGTCATTCAGATGGTTTATCTGGCCACTCATTGCTATATTTTTGGCAACCAGAGTCTTATGGTACTCCACCACAGTTTTTTTGTGACCAGCTCATGGGATCTTCCTCCACAAAACCAAAGTATTTTATAGCCCTATATTCAGTTTCATATTTTCCTCATAGCCCTAAAGTTGAGGCAATAGTATACTGTACTTATGATATGGCTTCCTCCAATTTGCCTTTTTGAAGAGCATTCTCCATTTGGTGGGATAGAAATTGATTATAGTTGGGCTAGCCTTAGAACCAGTTGGATCAATTGCTGTACTATTTGGAGTTACTACTACTGTGAAAGTTGGGTCAGGACAGCAGGAAAGAAGTGGCCTAGCTTATGCCATTACCAAACACTCTCCCTTCTACTGCTGATTCATACTGATTCATCCACCTTAATGACAAGGCTACCCTTCACCAATCTCCATTTTTGATGGAAAAGTTAATCTGGGGTGCCAGACAAACCAGCCTATGGCAAAGTTGTGGTATAGGATGGATTGAATACTGTAGTCTCGCAAGACTAATGCAGCCCATCCACCTATTTACCAGTTTGTGTACACATATGAATGTATGTAACAGGACTACTCTTAATGAAAATGTATACAGTGCCACTTTTCCCATCATATTTGTCGCCAATAAAAAGGTATTGGCTTTTGCTTGTTGTTAGAGCTTACCTTTAAATGATACCCTTCAATAACTTAAAGGCACTTCTACTCCTCCTTTTTTGGTATAACCAGGCATTGTTAATAGCCACCCAAATTACAAGGCCAGCCTTTACTAATCATGCCACTCTCCATTCTCAATGGCAAAGTTAGTTCGGCTAGCCAGGCAAACTAGACTTTATAGCTTACTGCATTACCTCACTATACTGACCATTCCC
>NW_003546313.1:294052-297978 GCF_000090795.2 Amphimedon queenslandica | reverse complement strand
GCTTTCTCCTCCAAACTGGATACTTGATGCTGCTGACAAGAATAAACCTCATTCGTTGGCTTAAAGTACTTCAACAACGCCATGTTCTTCTCTTCACTACGGACAGCTGTACTGGTCATGTTGGTTACAGTGGGTAGCACTCCAGGCGACACGTACATTCACGCTAATACACACCCAGTAATATCAGCTTGACGCTACCTGATGTCACTCTTGTATCAGAAATGATACATATTTCTTGAGTCAGACATTTTGGGTACCACTTTTGACCCATTATGACGCATCATCCACTGTCGCTGCAAAAATCAGCTATGAATCAGTATTGTTAATAGTATTCATTGACAAACTAACTAACTAACCATTAATAATTATTACTGTTAATCAATATTAATCATTATTATTAATGCAATAAATGTTGTAACAAAATAAAGTATTTGACAAGTCATGAGTGTATGAAGAGAGATTAGAACTAAATATACAAGTGTCAGTGCAGAGATGTGCAACAGAAACAGGTGAGTAGACACAGGATGATGATACAAAATGTAAAGAGTTGGATAGTTCTAAAATTGGACAGTCAAATTCTGTCAAAAGAGGACTCTCATTAAAGGAAAGCTGAGGTTGAAGTTATCTGATGATGCATAAATCTCCTTTGTAAGAGCTTAAAAACCGGCCACAGACAAGTAATACTCCAACAGAAACCTAAATTCAAGGTATTGGTAAACCAGTATGTCATTTTAAAATCATTTTCACTTACAGACAAATTGGGTGATGAAATTTTGACAAAATCTCCAACATTGGCTAATCTCTTCATTTTTGTCATAACAGCATGGTATGTTAAAAACATATCCTGTACTGACACACCATCAGGCAAAACAAGCGAACAGCATTCTAGTAAGTCTTGTAAAGGAATTGGCGACTTGTTATAACACAACACAGTAGGTACATCTAATAATTTGCAAGATGTTGTATCAGATTTGAACTGAAAGTATAATAAAATGTCATTAACATAATACAATAAATTAGCTTATATACCTTCCTCAAAAAACCAGGTTGATAAATACCTTTTTCTTTATTTTGACCTGATATTCCCTCTCCATTCATATAGGCCTGTACTTGAGGTAAAAAATAAAGCTTCTTAAGCCCTTCCCCACACCTAAAAAAAGTGAATAATGTTGTAATGCTTGTAGGTTAATTACTGATGCTTCTCATTGAAGATGCCCCCAGAGCACAAGAAATGAAATTGTTGCATAACAGCAAAATTGTGACCAATGTCTGCTTGGGCTGTGTTGATTTCCGAAAATATTCTGGGTTCTGACAAGACCATTAAAAGCTTCATATCTAAAGTAAATAAGATGATTAAATTGTTAATACAGTTTAACTAACCTCTCAGTATTGTAACACTGAGTAGGGCCAAGCTGAATTATGTGGTCTACCAGGTGGAGAATAAGATGATTTTTTAATCTTTTTCAATACTCAGGCATGTATTCTGTTGTTGCCTGAACAAATTCTTGGCAGGTAATCTTCCAATACTCTGCATCACCAATAGAAAATGCTACACAGTATGCGAATCTAAATACCTAGATACATAATAAAATTAAATATAAAATCTAGTGTATCACATTGTGTACAAACTAACTTTGGAGAGTAGAAACCAGCACTTTTGAGTAGAATCAGAGAAGTAAGGCTGGAATACAAACAAAGCTAGTTGCATCATAGCCTTCAAATCCCTCCCAACAAAAAACTTGTAATAGTAAGCAATATTTCCTGTGATCCTACATGAAAAGCTACAATATGTGAAAGCATTGATTCTAGCCAATATTTCTTTTTTTCTGCTGATGATCTATCTTTCATAAATTGTCGTAGCAAATATTTGCATGCACCAAGTAATATGGTGTGTAACGATTCAACAGGAGTGGATCTGCATGAGAAGTCAATATTTTTTGTAACAATGAATAATGAATCAAACGTACTTGAAAAAATCAACAGAAAGTTTAAATAGTGGGTTGGGGTTCTCTCTCAAGCCATATGTTTTTCTAAGAATATTCTTCCTCTGCTCAGTTGGTTCAGCTGCTATCATGGCCATTGATTTGAGTTCATTTTCTTTGGACCGGAGCTGTCCAATAACAGATCCATCAGAAGTCTATAACAATTAAAGCACAATAATTTCATAATAATTATAATAATGTATAATTCTAACTTACATTACAAATCCTACATAACTTGATAGCAGTGCTACCTAAGTGATTAACAACATTATTGCATAAAATGGAGATAACAGGAGCTAGGACTAATATGTCAGACTTTGTAAGATAGTCATAAACACATATTCCCTTCTCAAGAGAAAGTAGATCATTTACCAATGGTTCACTCATTTGAACAGCATTAGTACGATTTGAACAGCAAAGTAAGTAGATGTCTTGAGCATATTCTTTTGGAAGACATGCTAATGATGTGCACCAAGCATCAAACTTATTCCACTTCTTTGAGCGGTTTCCACTCATATCATCTGAATATAGGTAAATGGGTGCCATAACAACAGGAATATTGCTGGATTTTAAAGGATGTTTGGCAATAAATGACATATATTCCTATAAAATCATCATTCAATAATTTGGACATAAAATAACTCACTTCATGAGCAACAGAACAGAATTCATTTGATGCTGACTTGTATTTCAATATATTGTACTGCAGTGGAGGTTGAGATAAACTTAAAAGATCAATAGATTTCACTTCACACTGGATAAAGATGATGTGCACATAAGGATCAGCATGAAGAACAGTGACTTCTGGACATAATTGCCACAACTGGTCAATGGAAACTATCATTTCAACATGTAAGAATATGTCTTGTACTGTTTCTTCCTAGCAATATTTTTGATATAAAAATTGATTACAGATTAATGCTAACCTTCTTGCAGAACTTCAAAACTTTTCCTAACATTACTCCAATCTTATGATGAGAAAAAGTAATAAAATCGTTTCATACACATGGCCAATACCAGTAACTATCATCGGACATCGAAAATTTGAATGCCATCTCTCAGCATGAAATATCTATACAAAATTAAAAATATTATGCATAAATTAAAAATTATAGTATTACGTGATATGTTTCTTGGCAATTACTGGGATGCGAACTATATTGCTAGATACTGAAGGATTTGAAAAACAGTTACGAATAAATGTTGAGGGAAGATTGATATAAAAATCAATGGCATTAGAGGAAGTGCACTAAATAAAAACAAGATGCAACATTACATCCATAAAGATAGTATACATACCATTGTTGGTGGAACAAAATTTGGAAGAACAAACCTCTTGATGGTTTCAAGACTAGGAATGTTAGTATCTAATTTTTTACACATGAAAAATATAAATTTCAAGTTGCTTTCACCCTAAATTAAGTGGCATAAAATTCTAACATGGCACAAAACACAAATCTACCAGTGGTCGTGGTGAGTTTGTAAGCATGAAAAGAAGAGCATGTAAACTAGAAGAGAAGGGATAAAATTTACTTGCATCATCACCACCACATTCATCAACAGCACATTCAGTTTTTACGATATCTTCAAAAACTGCCGTAATATCATTCATCAGTGAGAATAAAAAAATAATAAATGAGGTCATTATACACTGCATATTACTTTCACATTCCATTAACTCTTGGTCACCACTGAAATTATCATAATCCATATCATCTTTGCTACTTTCATCACTGTCTGCATGGTTAGTATCATTCCCTTTTCTGTCACCCATTATACTGTCCACAGTCTAAAAAATAAATATAATAATGTTAACACATCATTCATTTTCAGGACTCACTAAAGCATGATGTAACATGTTACAGATAGTATCCCAGCTTTTCATTTGTATGAAATGAAATAATAATTACACATATTTAAAAGATAAATAGTGCCAGCAAATCA
>NW_003546313.1:290712-294042 GCF_000090795.2 Amphimedon queenslandica | reverse complement strand
AAGGTCAGACACGTCGACAGTCTATAAACCTTTCCAGGTTCAGCACATGTGATGCTGTTGACATCAACATCACTGCTGCGACCACGTCGGAAGGGAACAGTCGTCGGTACTCGGTAGCTCTTTCCATGATATCTGAAGAAATCCTAAAGTTTTGTAAAATAATTAAATTTAAAATTTGTTTTACTTTGGCATCTAGACTGGGAACTTTGCCACATTGACTCTCATCACTGCTACTCTCCTAGGAAAAAGATTATGGCAGTGAACACTTTCAAAAACTCACTATGCGTCTGGTAACTCTTCTCACTTTCATAATAGGCTCAGCCTGTTGTAATAATTTTAAAATCAGTTTCCGAAAAAGGAAAGAACTTACAACACTCTGACTTCTTTGCTTCAAAGTACTATGAGCCTCAAGGGAAGGACCCTCCTCATCCTCCTATACATTTTGAAAAACACTGAAATTATATGCAAATTTGGGTTAGAGCTTACATGTTGCCGCCCACATACCGTATAGCGGAAAAATTTGGAGGGACAAAAATTTGGCGAATCCACTTAAAATGGAAAATTGGCAAAAAAAATTTTGGCGAATCGCAAGCTAAGCAAAACCACGCCCACTTAACCACGCCTACCAATTAGTTACTCTGCAATCTGCACGTGGATTGAAATGGCAACTGCTGCTTTTACTCTAGAGTCAATGGTTAGAGGCTATCATTTATATTGTAACGTCTGGGATGCAGCTATCAATGAAGTTTTGCCTTGTGAAAGAGAACTGAACAATAGGAAGGACCCCTTTGCTGTTGCTGTCGTGAAATCTGGTGTTGGTACAGTTGGTCATGTTCCTCGGTTGATATCGAGTGTCTGCTCTATCTTTATAAGAAGAGGGGGGTCAATAGCTTGCCGAGTGACTGGATCAAGAAGATACTCTAGAGATTTGTCACAAGGTGGAGTTGAAATCCCTTGTCAATTGATTTTTGAGGGACCTGTTCATGACACAAATAAAGTAGAGAGATTATTGCACGAAGTGCTGCCACTTGCACCTGCAGGCACAAGTAACATGTCGGATCTACCAGTGTGTAATGATAAGCCTGCTCTTGCTGTTCAAACTGATGCAGTACCTGCTGTCATTGTAATAGGATCTGAGGATAATGCAGCAACAAGTAAAAAAAGGAAATTTACATTACTTGAGAATGATTTCGAAGATCTGATCATGGGGAAGAGGCTCACACAAGATCATATTTATTACGCACAAGAGCTACTTAAAACTCAGTTTCCAACCATCAACGGATTGCACTCAACACTTTTACAGAACAAGCCAGTGACTAATAAGGAGGATCTGAAGGATAAGCTTCAAATTGTGCATTGTAATGGCAACCACTGGATTGCTGCTTCTAACATTAAGTGTGATGCTGATTGTGATGTAGCTATCTATGACTCCATTTATCGAGCATTAAATGATGAAGCAGAAACTGTAATATGCAATTTGTTTCAAGTGGGAAAACAAAAGCCTAAAATTAAAGTTATGAACTGTCAGAAACAAATTGGTGGAATGGACTGTGGACTTTTTGCTGTAGCTTTTATTACATCCATAGCACATGGCCAAGAACCAGCAAAACTACAGTACCTGCAGGATGAAATGAGAAATCATTTAGTGAAGTGCTTTAAAGCCCAAAAAATGGAGCCATTTCCATGCAAATGAGAGCAGATTTATTATCATGCATTTTGACAGCAATAAAGATTATGATAATGAGTCTTATTATAACAATGTGATTAGTGATCAATGATAAATGAAATTAATTTTAATGGATAATAAGTGATTAATGAATAATAATAAATGACTAAATTGATCAATGATAATGAATGTGCTTGTGTGGTGATGAAAGTTAATTATCTATACCAGCAGCTTTAAATCCATTGACTATAATTTCAGAATGGGACTTAAAGTAATCATATACAAACTTAACATCCAACGAGCTCCTAATGGTTTGACAACTGACATTCTTAGGTCAACTGTTGTATCATCAAGGTGTGATCCCATTTGTTCTGCATACCATTCCTGAAAGCAATTGTGCAAGTAATTCTTGGCTGCTTTGTTCACGCTTAAGTCCAAAGGCTGTAGTCTGTCAGTGCAGTTGGGCGGAACAAATACATAATGAATATTATTCTCAGAAAGCAATGTCAGACATTCATCTGTACACTGAGCAGTAAAATTATCAAAAATGACAAGACTAGGATGGTTGTGAAGCAGATCCAACTCCTTCCTTTTGGCTTCAATATAAGGAATTATTATTTTCAGAAGATATGATTTCATAGTCTGCTCATTTGACCAGTGATTAATACTGAAAGTAACATCCCAATCATGTGGAAACACTATTGAAGGTAAGCACTTGTTAGTCTTGCCCTAATACAGTAATTGCGGTGGCAAGAAATCACCAGATAGCGTCCCAGCAAAAACCGCTGTGATCTGTCTTTTGTCTGTAATACCGGCAATAGCTACTCTTCTTTTCCCACACTTCTCCATAGTCCATTCGGATACAGGCACGTAATGGATCCCTGTCTGATCCCAATTTATGACTAGTTGAGATGGAATTTCCTCAATTTGAATGACACTTTTGACAGTAAAGAGGAACTCCTGCTTCAAGAGTTCAAAATCAGCCACAGTCACTTGGGCCTTTGTAGTGCCTTTACGTTTGACAAAACCGATTCGTTTTAAGAAATTTTTTGCCCAATGCTTGGTTAAACAAATATGCCCCCAATTCACATCCAGTAAATTGGCATCCCTCTTGAGCACTTGCAATCGTAATGGCTGTTTTCACAACTCCTCCTTTCTCACGCAGCTTTGTAAGATAAGCTTTCAATTGACAGTAGATGGAGGAACCATCTCCTTTAGTGGTCCATCTGGAGATGGGAGCACATCATTCTGACTGGGCATCTTCTTGAAGTATTTGTAAAGAGACATCACTACATCAACACACTACACACGCGTCACGCGCTCAGCTAGCTGATTAAAATTTGCCACGCCCCTAATCTACCATGCCTTAAAACTGGTATTAAAATTTTGGCAGAGCTTTTATTTGGCGAATGGAAGTGCATTCGCCAAATTCGCCAAAATATTCTCCCTCCAAAATTTTCCGCTATACGGTACATGTGTCAGAATCTTCCCAAACTTCACTATCAGCAACATCAAATGACAGTAATTTTATCAAGCGCTTGTGAGATAAAGTTTCTAGGTGCCTCTTGTATCTGTACTTGAACTCAAAGGTTTTGTGGCAGATGTAACATTGAAAGTTTCCTGCAAAATAAAAAATACTCCTCGCGTAAATGAATGAAGAATAA
>NW_003546313.1:280493-290702 GCF_000090795.2 Amphimedon queenslandica | reverse complement strand
GAATTGATGTGTCTGCACAAACTAGAGCTCATGCACTTTTTGGAATGTTAGATTACTTGGTAAGAAAATCTCACACGACTACTCAAAGAGTTGACAATCAGCTCACAAATATGGAAAGTAAATTGAATAGTATAGTGGAAGTTCAAAAGGAGCTGAAGCAGATGTTAGAGAAATATGAGGAAAGAACGTTTTCAATCGAAAGAACAGCCTATCAGGTATTTTAATATGTACTGCCATTGAAATGATAAAACTTTACTGCATGAACTCTGGTTTCAGTTTAACCTATTATGACTTTTATGATTGAATTTAGAGTATTTTTGAAAGCTTTTAGTGATAATTCCTTTGTGCTAAGTCAGCAAGTTTTTCCAAGATTTAATTAATTAACATTAGGCCACACAATTTAATTAGCCTTAAACACCTCTTTTACCCTCGAATTCTTGTATTGTGTAGGCACCTCTTACAAAGGCATCCACAAATATGTTTTGCACCTCCTTGTTTTGCTTTCCTTCTGAAGATAGTGTATTGGTAACTGGTATAAAATCATAGTGAGCTACAAGTATTAATGGTAATTTAGAGAATGGTTAGATCTACTATAAGGAACGATGTGGAGACAAGACATTTGCTTGATGTATGTATCAAATATGTCACTTCTCTTGCATCTACTTTCAAAAGTGAAGAGAGACGTAGGGTAATTTGCTTGTAAATTTTATTTTAATTTTTACATGCAAAGCAGGTTTTTCAACCAAAGGGAAAGTATAAAAATCTAGACACTAAATCATTAGCCAGAATGATTATGGGGTACATTAAAGCAAGTAACGAGGTCTAACCAAAATATGTACGTCATCTAGCACTTGTAAGTAGTACAACTCTATACTATCATAAACTATCAAATTTTATAACTATTAATTTTTATAGCATAAATATGCTAGAGATACACCTCAAGTTTCAGAGAAGAAAAACTTTTATAATTTATTTAAAACATGGGTTAAAGATCAATATTCCACTCCAACTGGTCAACTTACAGAAGACCAATGGATAGTAGTCATGGAAGATGCTTCGGACACTCTAAATCCATCAACTGAAGATGATGAGGCAAATGAGCATGTGCATGATGATAACGATGATCAAATCTGTGAAGATAATGCCAGGTCACCAGGGGATCATGATGGCTTCTACAATTTTGTTTAGAACTCATGCTCAATCACTTGTTTATCATAATATTCCAGTATCTTATATTACATGCATAATGTATCAAGCTTGGTATGCAATCATTGAATTTAAAAGATCTTTTTGTCATTTACTGACAGTCAGGTCTGACCTCAGCTTTGAGTCAGGTTGACTGCTGATCACAAATGAAATCAACCATATGTGATTCAGACTTGGTTACAGGCTTGATTTTGTGCTCTTTGACACAGATGAATCTTAATGATAGCAATCATTTGTGGCTCATCAGTGGCCACACTCCTGATCCAGCAATGATGATCATCATTATAGAATCATTTCTGAAAATTACTGGGTGTGTACTGGATGGGTTAAAAGTTCGTCAATTCAAGCTGGCCACGAAAATAAACGAAAATTAATCCGCCATGGAAATTACCACGTGTACGGTACATATCAAAAATCTCACCTTAACACTTCAAAATTTACAAAATGTAGCAAAAAACAATGACATCAATAACATGTGGTTACTTGACTTGTGATTAACAAATGGATCTGATAAACAAGTAACAACAACTGATAAGTGAGCATAAACACAAATAAGCTGGATGGAGAAGGATAAAGAGAAAGACAAAGACGAGAAACACGAGTGAACAGAGAGAGAGAAATGTGTCAAAAAATAATTAATTAGTAATGAATAATAATAAGTAAATATTAATAATAATGAATGTATATATAATGTGAGCATTGCTGCTACAGTACTCCCCCTCCAGTGACTAACGTATTAGGGATCCAATTGTGAAGAAAAATGAACATGGCGACCAGAGCGAGTACAAACTGTTGGAGAACTGTCAGTCGTAGGAGTAGCTGGGGAGGAAGATTGAGACTGAAATGGTTCTGAAGGAGGAATCCTAGGTGTATTGAGATCTGCCATAGCGTTTTCTAAATGGGCTGAATTTAAACGATCGATAGAGACTGTGTCTCTGTGTCCATTGATGTCTAATGTAAAATATTTGTCAGCACTATCAAGAACCTTGTATAGACCACGATAAGGAGGCTGTAATGGTTTACGTATTGAGTCGTCTCTAACAAAGACATGAGAAGTGGAATTTAAGTCACGAGATATGAATGAGGGACGAGTAGCTTCTTTTGGAGGATGAAATGGTAAATGTGACATATATGATTTGAGTCGAGAACAGTATGAGAGAGGGTCAGAACTGAGTTTAGTCAGAGAGAAATATTCCCCAGGTAGTCGTAATGTTGTACCATTAACCATCTCAGCTGCACTGGATCCTATATCTACCTTGTAGGCAGAGCGAATACCCAGAATGATGAAAGGTAAAGCTTCTGTCCATGTACCTGGTTTAGGATGAGATCGTAATGAAGATTTAAGTTGTCTGTGTAGACGTTCAATCATACCATTGGCAATGGGATGGTAAGCAGTAGTGTGAATGAGATTACATCCTAATAGTTGTGTAAGATGCTTCCATAGAAGTGATGTAAATTGGCGACCACGATCAGTAGTGATCGTTGAAGGAGTACCAAAATGTGATATCCACCCTTTTAAGAAGGCTTTGGCTACTGTTTCTGCCTCAATATTTGGAATAGCTTCTGACCATCTTGTAAAACGATCAATACACGTCAGAATGTAAGTGTAACCATCAGAAGGCGGAAGCAGCCAACAATATTGATATGAACACAGTCAAATCTAGAGTCAGGATGAGAGAAAACACCAAGTGGAGTAACATTGTGCCTATGCACTTTAGACTTCTGACACTGTAAACATGTGCGAGCCCACCCATGTACATCAGAATTAATATTAGGCCACACATACCTATCTGTGATAAGTTTCTGACTAGCTCTAATACCCAGATGTGAAAGCGAATGTAGTGAGTCAAAAACTAACTTTCGAAATTGTATAGGTACCAGTGGGCGGGGTAAACCAGTAGATATATCACAGATAATAGTGGCATCTGCAGTAGGAATAGGAACTGTAGTGAATTGTAGAGTAGTGTTAGAGGGATTGGAAATGAGTTTTTGAATTTGGGGATCTTCCAACTGGGCTTAGGCCATCTTTACAAAATCAATGCTTTCTAGGAGGGCATTAATTGGAATACGCGAAAGTGCATCGGCTACAAAATTATCAGTTCCTTTAACATGGCGAATGTCGGAAGTAAACTGAGAGATATAAGTCAAATGATGGATTTGACGTGGAGTGCGATTCTTGCAACTAGAAGTGAGAGTATGTGAGTGGGCGGTGATCCGTATAGACATAAAAATTACGTTCTTCTAGAAAATAAGAGAAATGTTGTATAGAAGAGTATATTGCTAACAACTCTCTATCAAACGTAATGTAGTTGCATTCTGTGGCAGTAAGTTTCCTAGAGAAATATGATAAAGGTTGCCAATGACCATCAATTAGTTGTTGTAGCACCGCCCTTATTGCTAGATCGGACGCATCAGTCATAAGAGAAGTAGGCGCATTCAGTACAGGATGAAACAGTAAGGTAACATTGGCTAGAGTGTCCTTAATATAAGTGAATAAAGACAGAGCAGCAGTCCATTGCAGATCACCTTTTGTCTTAGTTGATGGCAGTAATGAATGCAGTGGTGACAGAATCTTAGCGCATGATGGAATGAATCTGTGATAAAAGTTCACTAGTCCTAGGAATTGGCATAATTGCTTTGGAGTGGTTGGTTGAGGATAATTACAAATTGCATGAACTTTGTCCTCCAATGGGCGGATACCATGTTGATCAATGTGATAACCTAAAAAAGAAAGAGAAGGGTTAACAAATACACACTTATTAGAGTTTATAACAATTCCATGTTTTTTGAATCTAGTTAGTATTGCAGTGAGATGAGAGGTATGTTCCTCTCTAGTACTACTAGCGACAAGTACATCATCAATATAGGCATAGCAAAAAAGAAGTCCATGAAGGACATCATCAATAAATCTTTGAAATGATTGCGCTGCATTGCGAAGGCTGAATGGCATTCGAACAAATTCAAACAGACCAAACAGAGTCGTGACAGCGGTTTTGTGAATGTCCTCCGGGGCAACAGGTATTTGATGAAATGCTCATACTAATCTAGTTTTGAAAATACAGTTTTACCTTGTAGAGTAGCTGTAAAATCCTGAATATGCGGTACAGGGTACCTATCAGCTGTAGTACAAGTATTGAGGAGGCAATAATCTCCACATGGTCTCCAGTCAGTAGAGCACTTTTTAGGGACCATGTGTAGTGGTGAAGATCAGTTACTTGATGAAGGTCTGATAATCCCAAGCTGTAGCATGTGATCGAACTAGGCTTTAGCAGTTTGAAGCTTCTCAGGAGATAGTCTTCAAGGACGTGCGGTGACAGGAGGTCCTGTAGTGAAAATGTGATGAAAAGTATTATGTTTTACAGGAGTGTCACTAGTGGATGGTTGAGTAACTTCTGGATATTGCCGAAGGAGAGCACCGAATTCGTCTTGAAAAGGGGGTTGATATGTATGGAGCTGAGTAACATCAGGAGGTTCACACAGAGAGAGTCCTTGAACTTGTAATTGTGTGACAGAATCAATAAGATGCTTGTTGCGCATATCAACTAAGAGATTGTGACTCTTAAGAAAATCAGCTCCAATGATAGGTTGTCTTACATCTGCAAGGATAAATACCCAACGAAATGGACGGCGAAAACCAATGTTCAATTTAAGTGACCTTTGACCATAAGTAGGTATGACTGAATTGTTTGCAGCCTGTAGTGAGAGACTGGTTTTGATGCGTAGTCGTTCGGGAGTAGGAGGGAGGACACTAATTTCAGCTCCAGTATCGATCAGAAAACGAAAACCTAAAAAAAGATCTGACAAGTAAAATAAGCGACTATTATTGAGTTGGCCAGGGTCACTGGTCGCCATCAGTGCCTGGCCTGGTCGTTTTCTGACCAGAAGCAAGGTGGTTGACATTTCCTGGCAGCAGCCTGAAATCGACTGTGGTACCAGCAAAGTGTAGTACTCTGATGTTGTGTAGTGACAGGGCGAGCTGGACTAGAGCGACGAGAGTGATGAGCTGAACGGGATGCTGTCTTACGTTGTGACGACTGCTTTTGTTGTGATTCAAGTAGTGTCTTGAGAGCAGCAATTTCAGCACTGAGTTGCTCAACTTCAGTAAAAGTAGCCACAGTGGATACTTGCGGTGTGGAGACCTGAAGTATCTTATCAGCTAGAGTGGCTAGTTTATCTAAGTCTTCATGAATTTCATCACCAGAGCCAGCCAATACCATACGAACATTATGTGGAAGTCGTTGTAGAAATAACTCTCGCAGAAAAGAACCGTCAGTAGATGCTGCTTTATCTCCTAGTAGTTGTTGCATTCGACGGAGCAATTGAGAGGGCTTTCTATCACCAAGCTCTTCTGAATTAAATAATTGTTGCAGATGGCGTTGTTCAGAAGCAGCAGTGCGCTTCACCAACTGTTTCTTGAGTGTCGTATTGAGCAAAAGTAGGAGGATGGAGGATGAGGTCACGTACTTCCATAGCATATTGTGGAGAAAGAGAAGCAATGACGTGTTCAAACATGGTCTTCTGGGAAGTAATTTGTCTTGTGGCAAATTGAGCTTCTACCTGCGCGAACCAAACAGGAGGGTCCGCTTCCCAGAATGGTGGTAGTTTGAGTTGGACAGAAGAAATGTCGACGGTAGCAGCAGGAAACAGAGGAGCAGGAGTAGTCGACCTCGGAGGTGTTGAAGGGCACGAACGAGACATAGTTCGGGTCACCAATGTGGTTACTTGACTTGTGATTAACAAATTTATCTGATAAACAAGTAACAACAACTGATAAGTGAGCATAAACACAAATAAGCTGGATGGAGAAGGATAAAGAGAAAGACAAAGACGAGAAACACGAGTGAACAAAGAGAGAAATGTGTGTCAAAAAATAATTAATTAGTAATGAATAATAATAAGTAAATATTAATAATAATGAATGTATATATAATGTGAGCATTGCTTCTACAAACAGTTGCAAGTATACTTCAATAGTCTTCCTGTTCATCATCTAACTCATCTACCTCATCGCCATCCAGAAAAATGTCATCATCTTCATCATCAAGAACCTCACATATTGACACTTCAAATGGTTCATTAAGCCTACAATCAATCAAAAATTACACTAAAGGATATGTATAATTTAATTAAATTACCTTATGTCAACTTGATTTTTCTGCAAATATACCTTCCACACATTATGAACAAACTGGTGTGTCTTCTCAACTAATGTCTTGAATGATGTACACCTATCTGGTCTTCGAATGTCAAAGATATACCGCTCACTCGTATGTGGTTTTTTAACATTTTCGTTTTATGAATGTCAACTTTAAAACAGTATTAGTAAATACCAGTCTTACCCAATCCATAACTGTGATAATCATTCTCATTCTGAAGGTTGTAGTACCAAAATGAATCCTTTTAGGGAGATAACTGAGTAGTTGATGATTGAAAGACTCCACCAAAATGTATCCTGACACTATGAAACATTATAAAGTAATGTAGTCTAAAAATACTTACTGAACAGTATGATTCAGCATTTACATATATCAAGGTTAGCTTTAACTTCCTAGTGTATGCTTCCACTGCATTGGTGTCAGTTATTAGCTTCTTTGATGGTGCATACCCAGGACGTCTACAGCTGGAGGACTGATTACAGTTGGAGTGATTACCCTATCACATACATTCATTTATGGACACACTAATACTAAAAATATCTAACTTGATAATGATCAACAATATTTGTTTTTGAGTCGCAGAGTCTTTGGAGACTTATTGCAGTTCTTCATACTATAGTACAGATGTGTCTTCATACTCTTTCCTATGTTGCATATAATCATACCATTATCCCTTACTCTTATTTGACAGTTTTGGATACCAAGTTATACCTACCCTTTTCTTTGCTCCTGTTGCTATAGATGTCATTGCTTTTGCTACATTCTTAGTCCCTACAAGCATATAGTAAGAAGAAAGTAAAACTAGCTATAGTCGGTTTCAGTTGAGAAGAAACACCACCACCCATTATAAATTTTTTGTCACTAATGCTAGCAAATTGAAATTTGGTATAGCTGCATCACGGGTTCTTCCGAAAATCCTTACCAATTTTTGAGTTTCAAGGTACTCTGGAAGGTTCTAAATGGGTTCTTCCGCTTGAGATGAAAGGAGCTGCCATGACGAATTGTGTGCGTCACTCAGATGAATATCATTTGCATCTCATTACATTTAGTTAAAAAATGATGCTTTTATTTTAAAATAAAACAAAACATATCAAGCTCTCTAGACATACTAATATTCAACCAGGAGCTTTCTCTTGAGGATAATTCTTGCTCTATCACTCCACAGCCTCCTGAATCTTAGTTGTTCTTCATTGCCAGTACACTTGTTGATTCACCCGTATTCCGAGGTCTATATCAGCTAAAAACACGCACAAAAACAAGAAAAGGATAGATGGAGGTAGCAGCAACCACTGTAGAGGTGCAATAAATAGTAAAGTAAGTAAAAGGAGAAGAAACGCTCAAAGAATGATAGAACTTGCAGATCGCAGCCATGTTTGGGTGTGGAAACGTGACGTTTTAATGACAAAAATATTGATTTACTTCCGTTTCTTCTCAGTTGAAACCGACTATACTTGCCATGTGTCACAAGAGTTTTTTAGCTTTAACTCTTCAACATTATATGATGTTACAGGTGGTGAATTGTCATGAGCAACCTCTGTAACATTCAATCCTATTTTCAGATTTGATTAAACAGTTCATTCACTTCTTTCAGTACCTTTTCATATTACTAATGGCAATAATTCCTTAGTACAGGCAAGCTCCCTTGTCTGTGCGCAAGTGTGTTCTTTTCTGGTGTGTTCTTTTCTGGAAAGTGTCACACAGCCTACAATCTTGTGGATAATGAAAAATTGATGTACAAAGTAAAGTAAAATACACTACAAAATACAAGTACCTTTTAGAAAGACACGGCACAGTTGTATGGTAGGCATTAGCAGTTGAGTCATGCCTAGCATCAGTGATGACCCACTACAATGAATTTAATAATGTACCATTATTAATATACTGTACCTCTCCATCAGTCTTATATTTAGAGGTTGACTTGATTTCATCAATTGCCTTCATCATTGATGCTTCAGCACAACTTTCAATAGCACCTACATACCCCTTTGACTTACATACTACTGTAAACACATTTACAATGCTACAGTGAAGTATAAAACTAAATTACCTGAAGCAGTGTACCTATTCCCAACTATACCAAGCGATGCAAATCTACAGAAATGGTAGTACTGTGATGGGAGCATTCCAGCACAAGTAAACGCATGTATGAGCCTAAAGTAATAATAATGCCATTACTTTGCATTGCACTTTATACTTACTTCTGATTAATTAGGTATCTACTGCCTAATAGATTTGAGCTGGCACACCATTCCTTTCGATTGCATGACTGACATTGAAATTCAGCATGAATCACGTGACCAAACTATAACAATAATAACAATAAAAATAAATTATGAAATAATACTCTAAGATACCTGTCTGTAACTGATCATCTGTCTGTCGATCATGCCACACGTACACCAACGTGTCAGTCCCAAAACCAAATTCTCAAAAGCAGATTTCTGACACACAAACAATGGCTGCTCTTCATCCCCATCACCAGTGAATATACCTTATTCAATATCATCACTAATTTAAACATAATATATCTACCTGAGTTATTCAGCATAGCAGAAAAACTACTTGTGTTGTGAGACTGAACATCAGAGTCCTCCTTTTAAGCTAGATCGAGCAAGTGAGACTGCAGTTCCATGTTGTCAACAGGCCGTCTCCACTTAGTAGCTAAAGACCCCTTAACTCGAGCAAGCCTAGCTATAAAATGATCATTGTCTTCCTTTTGACCAAAATTCAGCTCCATTTGGAACCAAAAACCCTCTCTTCTAGCGCGTTTCTTCATAAAACCAACAGCATCTGGAACAGACATTTTTTTACATGTGTAAAAACGGAAACCACCATGCCCAGGGCACCGCCACAAGACTCTAGGATTTGCAGGCATGAAGTAAAGATTATTTAACTAAATGCACTGAGGTCACAGTGATAATAAACATTACTGAATTTCTTTTGTGGAGCTGCACTGCTTGGTGTTATATATTCACGCCAATCTTAGTGCTGAATACAAAGATCATTGGGTGGCTCCAGTGGTTTCTTATACTTATTCTTGCAACCAATAGAAGAAGTAATATTACCAGTAATGAAATGAAGAGTATATGGGTAAGTAGTCAACATCTGTTGATATTCACAAGAAGGGCTATAATAAAGTGCACAAACATAAGAACCAGTGCCATATGACTGCTGCTCACACTCCATTGCTGCCAAGGATATCTTCCAGAAAAAACAGTAGAATAGTACGGTGAATTATGAAGCGATATAATTACCTTCCTCCACAAAAGAATCTGCAGTCACTTTCCCGACATGCCCAACATTGATTTCAATTCGCCTTGAGATTTCTTCATATTGCTTCTTTGATCTAGACGGTACGCCTCCTTTACAACCATGCCCTTTTGGCATACCAGTAGCTAGTAGTCAAGCCACATTTGGAACCTTCTTTTGCTTTCCTTTTGCTGATTAAAACTCAGAGAGTTTACCATTGACATGAGCAACTGCAGCACAATGAGAACAAGTTGCCATTGCATTCCAATCACGCTAATTAGAGTCACAACTATATTCACCATTTTTTTAGGTACAACCATGTAAGGCACCCGGCCATTATAGCTAAGAACTATTGTCGCATTTTATGACTGCACTGGTGCTGGTGTCAATGATCTATCAGTGATGATGAGCTTGTTTGCTTTGCTCCATAATCCCTCAAGATGTGATACGGTTATGTTGAGTTGTGCTGCCGTAGTTTCAACATGAATAGATAGCTCATGTAAAACAACTACAATTTGTGATGGTGAAAATGACGTAAGAGTTTTAACAGTGACAGATAGAAGCTTTAGTAAGTGCTCCTTTTTTGTTGTGAACTCAT
>NW_003546313.1:275607-280200 GCF_000090795.2 Amphimedon queenslandica | reverse complement strand
TAATCATACACCTTTGTACTGCATCAGACTTGTGTGCTTTAAACCAAGACACAAAGCCTTCTAAGTTAGCAGTGCTTGACATTGGTAAGTGCTGCCAATGACTTTATAAAGAAATCTAGCTGATTTCATCATCCACTGCATCAACTAACTGACCCTTCAGTATATGTATCACGACTATAGTGCAAAATATCCCATTAAAAATCAAGTTTGTCGAGTCAGAGGAAAGAAGTATTCTTTACATTTCTCTTTAACATTACGTCTCATATGAATAGAACAGAGAATGTGGTGTGAATATGGAGAGCCATGTTTAAATGCCTGACAAAGTGCCTGCTCACCATCTGTCTCAAAAGCCCTAATACCTTGTAATGCTGACAAAGCAAAGTGGAAGAAAAAAGTGGAAGAATCATTTTCCTGAAATGAATGAGGGTAGGGCTTAAAAAGACAGGGTGCGTTTTACCTCTGCCTGTCTCCAGAAGTGAGTGGCGATAGGTGATGGAAGTGACATCAAAATTACCAAGGGAGAAAGAGAGATCAACAGCACTGGTGCAGAAACAAATCACATCATTTAATTAACTGTTTGTAAAAACTACTATAGCTGGATCTGGTGTTGTCCTTATTCCACGTACAAATTGAGATGATGGATCCTGTCAATGAGCTCGCTGCATTACAACAAAAAGCTCATCAACACCATGACTATGTGTCCTTACTATGCATCCTTGTCACCTGCTTCTCAGAACAAGGAGTTCTCCAGGAGCAGCAGAGGGAGTTAAGCATCCACCTTCAAAAGACACCTGATGCAATGTAGCCTTAGGACCACTCGAACAATGAGATTTAATACAATCACATGTGCTTGGCCAAGCAGGGAAAAAAGGTTTCTTATCCTTCGAATTACCATGGGATGTAATTGTAGGCACAAAATTACGAGGAATATGGTAAACTACCAAGCAGTAATTGTGAGGGTTGTACTCATAATCTAAAAAAGAAATTACATTCTATAATGTAATCAAAATAAATACAAGAGCCTACCAGAAAGGAAGCAAATAATCGTTTTAAAAGACTTGTTAGAGGGATGCATACAGTGTAATTGATGCAGGTACACAATAATATTGCCACCTGCGCTAGGGGAGCACCTTTATATTACTTTCTCTCCATCGTCATCTGTGCACATGTTAAATGCCTATGGATGTGACCCAGAGTACTTCCAAATTCCAAAGTTATCCTTTTTATGTCCTCTACATTGTTGAGACAGGTAACATCAACAATGTAAGTGGCACTCTTAGACACATTGAAAGGTTTAGAAGTACATATTTTATTACCTGGAGGGTCTAAAACAATCAAAATGATTTCTTCAGCAGCATATTTCTCAGCAGGACGTTCATATATAGGAGTAGTAGAATCTTTGTTTTCATTCAACGAAGCGTCAAACTTTAACTTCTTTCTTGCTAGAAGGACATGCATACACACAGTATAAAATGTTATACCTTTTCCATGAACTTCACTACTTTCACTGTCAGAATCTGATAATATCAGAGGACTGTCAACATGTTGAGTAATTTCTTTATAGAAAGTAGGATACATGTAAACTATAATAAATTTTGTATTACAAAATAATGTGCATGATTGCATAAAGCTTGTGTAATCAATAAAATTAAATTTACATTATTGCCATTAATCATGCATAAGAATGCAACTGCTCACTTAACATGATGATCATAAGGTAGTTTAAGAGGAGTAGAATATTGAGGTTTGACGTTTAATGAGGATGGACTCAGACTGATTGTTGAGTTTGACCCATGAGACTACTTCATCATCACTATCGGGAACAACAGTTGCAAGTTCTTTGGAAGAGCTAGGTGCCTGAATAAAATCATTCCAGGTGTTTCAGTTTTACAGTACTACCTGCGCGATGCCGATGAGACAGCTTATGAGAAGACTGTATAGAGTATGTGACAAGTGAAGTGAGGAACAATGTGCCATGGCAAAGTACCGTAAAACCATGAGTCTTCCATAAGAAGTGAAAGATGCCACCATATATAACTACTACTGATATACAGATGCCACGTAAGGGACAAAACTCAGGACAAAGACAGTGAGGACAAAGATAAACTACTACAAAAAGTGAGACACTGAAGGGCAAATGAGAGCCAATGACTGTCACGTGGGGCTGCAATTAAAATGGGCATGGTTTTACAATAATTTGCTAATAACAATTGTAATAACAATAATGCCTTAAGTAATCAATGGCAGAAAAACTAGAGTCCAGTATTCAAGTGCAGTAGTTCAGTTCACTCTTCCAGTTCATTGAATGGAGACACCCAAGGTTAAAATGCAGTAGTAAACTTGTAGAATCTTATGTAAAAATAATAATTATTATAAATAAACATCAATGTGTTTAAGTGTTATTAGGCCACCGTGATTTAATTCATTGTTTCTCATCCCCACCCGCTTGTAAAACAGTTCCGGATAATAAAATAGTTATTCTGGATACTCCTATTGCTCACAAAGTAGACAGACAGTTTACGGACAATTCTTGTGAATGACAGGCAACATGGCTGTATTCTCAGAGGCACTCATGCTGTGAGTTTGACCTACTGGCTTACTCCAGGCTTCATTCTGTTTCACCTATGCACACTGCGTGTATGTACTATTTTGTGTTGTTTGCAGTCATTAAGTTGACAAGGTGAGTAGAATCATTAGCATTTGTACATGATGTCCATTAACAGTAAAACTAGCTTGCATGCCGTGATACTGAAGCCATTTTTTATTGTTCTATTAAATTAGAGTCTCTCACACGTCAGTCCTGGTCTTGTCCTTTTATAGAGTCTCACACAGTCCTGGTCTTGTCCTTTTATAGAGTCTCACACGTCAGTCCTGGTCTACGCGTATTATAGAGGCATTACTTAACTATATCACATGCATCTCTGCTTGGCTGGTAAAAGGTAACATTAGTTAATATAATTTATTTACCATTTAACTATTTCAGGATGTATTTGTGTTACAATTGCATCAGAGGTTGCCCTACTTGTGTATGATTAAGGTACGTGTTGTGTTTACAAGTATTCTATTAATTATCTATACAGGAAAAGGATGATGAAAAGTTATCATTTCAATCACTCTTTGAAAAATTCAGTCGGTGTTTGTGTCAACAATTTCTTCCGAAGATATAGAAAATTTTATCTCCAGAGATTATACGTTGGTACATCAAAAAAAAGTTTCAGTGTAGTTGATGCATCTCACAATGTAAATAGTGTGTGTGGAATATTTGGATCATTTGCTAAATTTCTTAAAGCTGTTTCTCAGCAGTCATTAGATTTAGAAGTCTTGTCTGGACGACCAAGTCTAGTGTGTAATGATATTCCAATACATAATTTATACACTTCATATTTATCCATTAGAAAAAAGGAACATTATTCTTTCGAAAGATCTGTTTCATTTCAAATTCATCTACTGTTTGCCATATTAAGTCTTTATCAAGTGTGTCTCTTTTGATATCAGAATTAGATGATGCTATTGCTTCGAAACCTGAATATTACAAACTGTGTTCTTGACTTTAGTCAACAAGATAATAGACATTGATACGTATATATTGGAGAACTAGAAAAAAATTAGTCATCTCATATTTTATTTTACATAAACTCATAATTGCCACGTTGGAAATCACCACTTCATATGGAAAGCTCCTTCATATGCTTCTGTGAGCTCTACTGAGAATATGCGTGTTGTTGAGGAAATTCAAAGGAGATACCTGTGTACCACACGAGCAATGAGAAGGGACATTTAAAGTATTTATCGCAGGATACGTCCTGAAAGCAAGCTATACAACAGTGTGGAAAAAACACTGGAACTGTTATACAGAAGGCAAGGCAGAATCAGCAAGGCTACCTGATGATATATTGTACACAAATCATTAAATACAATTTGTATTAAAATTTTTTAACACACAATTGCCATGGTACAGTAAATGAAAATTAATAATCTCTTGAACATCTGAAGGATGTGATGTGGGATTGGAATTCCACAAATGGCAAGGTGAAATATATGACATGGCATTTGGCCTCGAACTATGAATAATTAATTAGCACTTTACAAGATTTAATTTAAATTTTTCTAATAATAATCGATCACGTGAGCTACTAACAAAGCATAATAATACTTCATGATAATAATAATCAATATCATAAGTGTAAACTTGTAATAAAGCTTCCATAACACCATGACCACCAAATACCATAAGAGGTGAAAAGAGGTGAGGAGATAATTTTAAACAGAGAGAGGGAAAGGGTAAATGATTGTATGAATACTATTCATAAATGAGAGAAGGAAAAGAGGTTGGGTCAGTTTATGTCCAAGTAATTATATGGGTGGGGTCATATATTTCACCTTGCAACTTGTGGAATTACAATTCCACATCACATCCTTCGGATGTTGGAGGGATTATTAATTCCACATTGTGGCAAGGTTCCATATATGACTATGTATTCGTTCAAAGATGTCAATAATCGTAACATACAGACTAAAAATTGACAACCATCTAATACCTTAATGACATTCCCACTTGCAATTAGGAGCAAGCTTGATGGTGGTAAAATCTTT
>NW_003546313.1:266127-274333 GCF_000090795.2 Amphimedon queenslandica | reverse complement strand
TCTCTCTGACGGCACAGAAGTGGCAGGGATGCATAAATATTTGGTTGCTAAAAGATAGTCTTTTATATGTGTTTCTGTTTGCAGACCACCATTGCAAAGGATCTTCCTTTCTGTCTAGATAATTCTGCAAATATAGCCTCGTCTCTACTATACTGTCACTTTGAGTTGTTCCTGTCCTTTGGCACTGACTGGCCTTCTCATCAAAAAAGCTCCAAACGTGACATGCTCCTTCTGAGGTTTCATGGTGTTGCTCTACTTCACTAGTGTCTGCAGTTTGTAGGTCAGTGGGATCATCTAATGGTATGGTGCTCATCTCATTCAAAAGGTGCTTCTCATATTCATTAGTTGCAGATGTTTGAGTGAAAGCTATTTTTTAAACCTTGGGTCTAAAAATGTTGATGCAGCAAACAAATGATTGTTTTCAACTGTTCCAAACCGGTGAGAAATGTTAGCAATTAATTTTTCATGCAGCAAGCTTTTAGATGTGAAAGATATAGTCAGCTTTTGTAACGAACAAACCAGTTGTATTTCTTTGGATAATGAAACATATGCTTCACTTGATACTTCTGTTATGACTGATTCAAATGAAGCCAAAAGACCCACTGCATCTTTTATGAGCTCAATGTTGTCTAGGCAAAGGTCTTTCTTATCAAGCAAACAAAGTGTAGTAGTAATAGCATTGTGCTGTTCCAAATACAGCGCTTTGCAGAAAATTTGCCATACCTTTGGTCACGTGACAACTTGAACGTCACACCAGCAGAGCGATTTTGAATCATTATGGCAACTTCTAGCGAACCAGCAAGGACAGCAGCGTATTCAAATGACTTGAGATGGAAGATGGTCTATCAAAAGGAAGGTCTTTCCGTGCCATATTCCAGTATTGCATCCAATTTATGTGTCGATATCTCAACTGTGATCAGAGTTGTGAAGCGGTTCAGAGAAACTGGGGCAGTCACCAAAAAACCATACCCAACTGAGATATTAAATAAGAAGTTAACACAAGTTCTCCAGTTTTTTATTCTGGATCTTGTACTCACTAATCCTGGTATTTACCTTCATGAGATTCAGCTGAAGATTCAAGAAGAGTTTTATGTCACCATTGATTGCTCAACAATCTGTAGGTTCTTACATAAGTCAGGATTTTCTCACCAGAGGCTTAGAATAGTAGCAAGTCAACAAAATGAAAGCCTGAGAGCAACATATGCCATTGATATTTCCCTGTACCACAATGATATGCTTATATTTGTCGATGAAACTGGATGTGACCGTAGAGATCTCATAAGAAAGAAAGGTTATTGCATTCGAGGAAAGCCTGCTGTCAAGCATAAGCTCCTACTTCGAGGTGAGCACATCTCAGTTATTGCTGCAATATCAACTAAGGGACTTTTAGATGTTAAAATATGCAGAGGTGGTGTAGACTCAGATACATTCTATGACTAACATTCTATGACTTTATCAACAAAAATTTATTGCCTTACCTCCATCCTTTTGATAGTAGCCATTCAGTAGTGATTTTAGATAACTGCATAATTCACCATTCTCAAGAAACAATACATGCAATACAAGAATGTGGAGCACTAGTTCATTTCTTACCACCATATTCACCAGATTTGAACCCTATTGAGAATGTGTTCTCTAAATTCAAAACTGCACTAAAAGAACAAGAAACATGTTACCCTGACTTAGATATTGATACACTCATTCTCAGTGCACTTTCAACTGTCACCTTAAATGACTGCATTCATTCAATTGAAAATTGCATGATGCATGTACAATAAATGTATAAATGAGTTTTGATTATAATAATTATTATGAATTCACTAGTCAAAGTTACAATTATAGTTACTTCAACTTCCTTAATGCTCCTAAAATAATGCCTTTTTGCTCTTCATATTCTTGTTGATCTAGAATACCATCATTACTCAATGATTTTATCTGCTGAAGTTGCTCTATGTACTTGCCTCTCATATCAGCAACTTTACTAGGTGACAAAGTTTTGTCAACATAATTATTTATTCCTTTAGACTTAAACTGAGGAAGACTTGGAGGATCATCTAATGAATCATGATGTCCATTTACAACAACTCTCGCCCATAGCCTTAAGAGAGGGGCAGTAAAGGCACTTCCATGCTTTGCTTTTAGCTGCATAAAAGTATCATCAATGTTCAATTCTTGCTGTTCTCGCCTTGTAACTGCCTCCTTCGCTTTCTTAGATGGTCCACTTACTGAAGTGTGAGCACTATCATCTTCCACTATTCCATCACACCATAAACAAATATCTTTCCTATCCAGCTGGTACATCAATTTCAAATCATCATTCTTTACCAGTAGCCTCTTACATGACCCTTCATAAAATCCCACAGAAAAAGAGAGATCTTTTGGAAGCATGTCACTGAATTCATCTAGCAGATGAGCCTTTACAGAAGTTACAGACAAAAATTGAGAGTGAAAATTGTGCACAAAAGCTGTCACCGCCTCTCTTTTCCTTTTAGGATATAAAATCTTGACCTTGTAGGTATATTTTTGAGAGCTACCCTAAAATAAATATGTCAATGACATAATGCAAATGTTAAGACTGGATTCATACCTTTTCCGACACCTCCTGAGTGGCCTCTGTCACGGTAGAAGGTCCAGCCTGAGTTACAGTAGGTAACAATGATACGGGCGTCACTTGGGGTTGTGTTTGCGATTGTATGCCACCTTGGTTCTCTACTGTAGAAGGCGAAATGACACTGTTAGTTACATTTCCTGTCACCGTAGTACTAACTGGCACCGCTTGGCGTGCTGCAGCCAACGCTTGTAGAAGTTGAAAGTAAGGATTGTTGGCCATTACCACCAGTTGACACTAATCAGTCACACTGTTACCACCTGGCACCTGCAATCTTATCACGTGACAAAGAATATCCATCACGTGACTAGTGGCAAATTCGTTACAAATCGCTGTATCGTTGGAACATGTAAAAGGTGGAGTTCCAACGAGTCTCCACCTCTTAAATCGCTTATGTATTAATAAGTTAAGCTGTTTTTGAACAGTAGCTAATCAATCACTTGCTTTCACACTTCTGTGAAAATATGATACAATGTGTTTGCATTTTGTTTGAAGGCTTGATACTTGATAATCAGCTGCAATTGCTCCTTGCACTATCAAGTTGAGTGTGTCAGCAAAGCAAGGTAGATGGGACCATTTTGTTATTCTGAGTGCTAAGTTCATGTTGCTTGCGCTATGAGTCACAGCACACACAATTTTATCTTGTATAGTCCATGCTGTAGCTATTCGCTGCAATTCTGTTGCAATATTTTCCCCTGTGTGATCAGTTTTTAAACATGCTGTCTCCAAGACAGAAGACTTTGAGCAGCATACACCTTCAACCTCTTCTATGTAGTGGATTGTGAAAGTCAAAAAGCCTTGTGTGGCTCTTGATGTCCACTGGTCAGTTGTAAATGTACAAAATGCTGCTTTAGATAAAGACTCTGCCAATTCTAATTTGCATGTGGAATGAATTTTAGGAATAAGGTCTCTTGTAATTGTCCGCCTGCTGGGTGGGACATACTTTGAATCGATTGCTTTCAAGAAGTCTTGAAAACCCTGATCATTTACTATTGATATGGGCTGCAAATCAGTAGCAATCATCTTCACTAGATCATCAAGTTTCTTTTTGCGTTGAGACTCTTCTAAAAAATTAATTGATTACAACAATTTTTCCTTGAGAACACAAGACATACTTCAATAGGGTTGAGCAGTAGCGAAACTTTCTTTCAAACTTGGCTGTTTTACCGCTACTTTCATCTTTTTTTGACTTGCTTGTTCCAATCGATGCTTTTCCAACTCAGTGTACTCATCTTTGTGATTTGATTGCAGGTGCTGGAGGCAAAAATAATAAAGTATGGATTACATAGATCGTGCCATGGTGTTTCACCCTAAATAGATTGCTGGTATTTCCTGATGTCTTTACTTCTTCTTTGCAGATTTCACAGAAAGTAGACTCTTCCTCTTTATAAAAGTAGTCCCAAGCTAAGCTCCTCTTTCTAGTTGCGTTAGCTGTAGCCATAGTGATCCAAAAGACCAAGACTAAGCAAGATTCCAAAGACTCAAGAAGTAGTAGTAGAGCAGTAAGAGACTAAGAGCACTAGAGCAGGTGGCCAGCTAAAACTCCAATTTAATTAATAATTATATTAAACACATGTAGGTGTGTTGTGGGTGTGCTTTCAGTATTGATATATGGTAACTCTATTTGCTCGATAACAATAATAATCAATACTGTACAGGTATCGAGTATATTGATAATATTTCGATAGTATTGCGCACCTCTAATTGGAACCCTCAATTGGTTTCCTGGATTCCGCATCTGCTATGTGATTGTGGATGCCTGGAATATGTTCTGCATGAATTCTGAGACTTCTCCTTAGACACCACTCCCACATTAGGAGGGCAAGGTCTGATAGACTCTTCAAGTGTGTACCTCCTTTCTTGTTGATGAAGGAGATCGCAGACTTGCTGTCCATTAACAAAAGAATATGTTGGTTGCTGTAATTTGACACCAAGGGCATGAGGGATAGGAATGCTGCCAGCAATTCTAAGTAGTTGATCTCGTTCTGAGGAAGTCCAAGGTCCTCCTATGTGGGTTAGACCCATCTGAGCTCCCCACCCTGACCTGGACGCATCTGTTGAAATTGATACTTGGGCAACTGGGAAATTTAGGTTCCTCCCATTGAGCGATTGTAAGTCCTTAATCTAGAACAGTAGATCCTGCCTAAGGGTGATGTGTTGTCGAGAAGACCCCTGGAATGAAGTATTTTGTGCTTCCGTCTCTGTAGGGCACAACACTGAAGTGGACTTGATTCCACTGCTACATTGACTGATGTCAGTAATCCTATCAGATGAGACAGGTCCCTTCCTGAGACTATTACCCTGTTGAGGAAATGACGGCATTCCTTCTTGATCGATTCTAGTTTCAGCTGGGAATGGACAGAGACAGATTTCTGGAATTCACTAAAAACCCTAGGAATTCCATTGTCTGGTTGGGGACTAATACACTCTTCTCCCAATTGATTAGAAAGCCAAGACTGGTCAAAAGAGAGACTAACTGCTGAAGATGGTCTTAAACCTCCTTGGGAGAGGTCCCCATGATCAAAATATCATCTATTTATCCAACCAGATGAATGCCCTTCTCCCTCATTGATGCTAGTATATGACTTTCGTGAACACACGAGGGGCTGTCACTAACCTGAAAGGTAGAGAGCAGAACTGGTAATTTCTGTTCCGGCTTGAAAATTTCACTGCTCCTTTCTGAAGAAGATACTGTACTTCCTCCAAATACTCTGGAATCGATAGCTGAGGAGATTGAAGGGGCGTGTCTGGAGGAGTTTCCAAAAATTTTAATTGATAACACTTAATAGTCTGAATAGTCCAATGATTGTTGGTGAGAGACTCCCAAGCTTGTGTGAAAAGTTGTAGGTGAGCTCCTACTCTGAGGGTAGGCCTCAGTTGGATCTCCTGGATTGGTGAAAATGACTGGGTTGAGGGGTGGTCTGTTTTTGGTAGTGACGAAATACCTTCTTGGGTTTTGTGTACGGCTGTCTCTGAGGAAGACTCGAGGGTTTGCCGTACTTTGCCCACAAGCCTCTCCCAAAAAATGACTCTTGAATGAAGATTTCCTTTTTGAGGCAGAGTCTAAACTACGAAGAAATTCATTGAAATCTTTGATTGTCTGAGCTCGCTCAGTTATTCTCTTCTTAGCTGTGGGGCCAAACAACTCTCCAGATGGCTCCCTTATATTTTCCGAGCAAATTTCTTGCAAAAAGGATGCTAATCTTGGACGCTTAGGTTTAATCTTGTTAACAATACCCAGGTGCCAAGTCTCACTGATAAGCGTTACAAACCAGCACGAGAGTCTCCTTTAGGACCTCCATTACATCCCTCACTGGTATCAACTCGTTCGTATGCCCCGAAAAGTCCTGTTTAGCTAGGTCTATCAGCATACCAATGGCTGGTCCCAGAACAGAAAGACTGGAAGATTGGATCTTAACAAGCTGCTTGCCCTGGTCAGTAGAAAAATCACAACCCAGAATATTAGTAATATCCTTGTCAGCCACTGGAGAACGTAAGAGGGGGACATTGGGTCTTGGACATGCATTAATTAGCATCTTCTTATGGTGAGAAAGACATTTACTCAATGCTATCTTTAACAAGTGTAACAGTGTAAAAATATTCCTATAATTGATTTCACCACCTTGCATGTACATCTGGGTTCTTATTAAGACTTATGAAGGTTCTCTCTACCTCTTACTGCTTCTAGAAAAGTCTTTAGACAGTATCTCTATGTTCTTTCGCTGTTTGAAAGCTCATAACTTTGTTCCATGTGCAAAGCGCCATTTTGTTTGCCGTGACCACACCCACTTACATAGCATGGGCGGGTGGTTGCTAAGGCTTGTTATTTCTCCAATACAACGTGTATAGAAGAAATGAAGTGTTGACATACAATCAAATATATATATATCGCACCTGGGTGAAATCGATTATAGGATGACCTGGGGGCTACGCCCCCAGGTCGTAAAAAATGCATGACACTATCAGGAACATCAGCAGATGCACTAGAGGATGACCATGACTCTAAGTCGAAGTCTTTATCATCGTCCTCTCAAGGACCTACTTTTACGAGACCTAGACTGCTCTAGCTCTAGGAAATCTTGACTCCTTAATGAACTCACTAAAAGAAATAAAAAAGGGAGTTGCAAAATAGATAACCATTTGTGACCCATTATGAGAAAACCAGGCTATCTGCGGGAATTATCAATTGGAGATATGGCTTCTTAAAGTTGTGACAGCGGTACCTTATCAAAACTGAGATTATACCAAAAATATATTGTATAAAGAATTTCCTTTCATTTGATACCAAGTTTGCCCTAAAATAACTTGAAAGAGGTCATTTACAGACCTTTCTTTTTGTTGTGTACCATGTAAATAATGCAAGATATAATGATAAAAATGGCTGCAACTCAATTTCATTCGTTTAGACTTCTTGTTGCATAAATAAGCATAACTCAGCACTAGATGTGTCAAATGACATGGAAGGACCAAAAGATAGGAAAAACTTTGCTTAATTAAGAAAACCATAAATCTCAATTTTCAATTTTGGAGCATATAGCCTGGTTTTCTCATATCGGGTCACATTTATTAAGATAATAATAATAATAGCGGTAGTAATGTGTTATTGACTTCAGCCTTTAGCTAGTCATGCATGTACTGCCTGGACAATCAGTCCAGACTCAAACCAGTACTGAGGAGCTGGTATCATAGCCAGGCTAGATACTCTACATACTCAAGCCTAAAGCTGGATGTATAGGTATAGCTATCATAGCTATAAGCTAAATACACTACATACCCAAGCGTATAGCTGGATGTAGGTATAGCTATCTTAGCACAGACTGAAATGCCCTATAGGCAACAGCTGGCTTAGACCTTTAAAGCCTCTGAAAAAACTTGCCCACCAGAATTGAGAGGCTTAATTAACCCACGAGATGGGGACAGAGATAGCGGTTCAAAAGAATCCCCGCTGTGAACTGAAGTTGGAGCCACCCCTTCGGAGGTACTGTAGACATCTAGACCACGAAGAACGTCTTCCGAAGAAGTTGCCATTAGAAGTGACAACCAGTCGTCTCTGCCACTGTATAAGGTATTGAACCACCTTCAGCCACAAATTGGTGAGACACTATCACCTTAAACTAGAGCAAACACAAGTTGAAAGGCAGAGACGACTTCACACGTGTTTTAGCTAACGAGCAAATTTTTAGGCTGGAGTTAGTAGCTCACATGATTGATTATTATTAGAAAAATTTAAACTAAATCTTTAAATTACTAATTAATTATTCATAGTTTGAGGCCAAATGCATAGTCATATATGGAACCTTGCCACAATATGGAATTGGTGCTGTTCCTCAGGTTTTGAGCCCATCTGAATTCATTATAGCACTGTTAGTACAGCTAATGATTCGTTACGTTATCCACTAACCACAGCTAGTGTTCCAGCATCAAACTTTATTACATAATTATTAATAACTTTAACTAATAACTACAACTACTGCCTGCCTGCTTTAGGTGCAGTGTGAGAAATAACAAATATAATTGCGGTGGCCTTACTGTCTTTTCAAGTTCAGGGAAAGGACCTCAATTCAAGCACCTAAAGTGAAAAAAGTAAAGCAACACAGA
>NW_003546313.1:262447-265362 GCF_000090795.2 Amphimedon queenslandica | reverse complement strand
GTTTAGTTTTTAGAGCACCCTCTCATACATCTTAGCCTCCGGGATAGTAGGGTTTTGGGATTAGGGTGTAGTGTTTCATGATAAAAAAAACTAAGTTCCATTTTGCACTATTGCGCATGGGCACAAACTGTTTTATGGAGAATAACGGACTGCCGGCTCTATAGCTCTGAAAAAACGCGTACGGTTACGAAATCTATAAACACTGCCTTAATATTTATAATGATAATTATGATACTGTATTGCTAGTAGCATTCATGTTGTATTGTATAATGTAGTTAAACTGTAGTATGGTAGTACTAAGTGGTTGATGTTGTTTCCCATGTTTAAAATTTTTTGCATTATTACCTTACTTATGATTATCCAAGTAGTCTTGTAGAATCTTTAGGTTGCAGTATTTCCCTTTCTTCCTTGCTCCATGTGAAGTACAAGGTCAGTTTGCCTTGCTTTCATCATACTTGTACAGAAGTAGTGATTGTTTATAGTTCCTTGTAATCATGGTAAGTTGCTAGGATACCCATCATGGCTATGATGCCCGTTTATTTCCATATGACAGACTGTTTCACACGCTCTGTGCACAATAGACGAGTTGCAGCAGAAGTAATTAGTATGTCTGGGTGCTTCTTGTCGGCCATGTTGGGTGGCAAAGCACCATGTGTCATGGCTGCTGTGTCATAGGCTGTGCTAGTCATGCTAAAAAAAGGTTTAAGAAAAGGCTTTTACAGAATTCTACACTGCATTCTACAACGTAGAGAAAGGACTAACGGGCGTAGGCAGGATTTTTGGAAAGAGGGCACCAGCTATGAGGTGTGCAAAGCGTGCCACAAAATTTTTCGAAACTACGCCCTTTTAGGGCGTGACCACACCTATTTTTCAATATGGCAGACTCAAAGAAAGATCATAGGCAACATTAAATACCTTTTCAGCTTTATAATGGCATCATAGAAGGACTGATTTAGCCTTTTCCTTTCATATGTAAGTTGTAGAACAGTTTTTCCTTCCAAAAGTAGCTTATTATTTTGTTAATTTTAAATTTTGATTTTACAAAAGGGGGGCATTTGCCCCCCTTGCCCCCCCTGGCTACGCCCCTGACGAAGAAGCTTTCTGATGAAAGGACTGCATGGATTGCTAATATATAGAGGAAAAATTGGATTCATCTCAGGGTATGCTCAGATCACTTTATTTCAGGTAAGACAATTTACCAGGGATCAGGTCTGTCATTTGTGACCGTAATTCACAGAAGGTATTTAATAGTGGATTTTAAATTCATCAATATAATGAAAAATATAAACCTGTGAGTGCTCTGTTAGACAAGTACTGTTTGTAGAAGTTACATAATTTTTTGCATCCTCTAGGGTAATTTCATGATAAATGGAGCTCCGAAAATGGGATTTTAATTGCTACAAGGACAAATTTGACTATCAGCATAAGGTACCTTTTGTCAATTATGGTTACATTTAAATTAATTATTATTAGGGAAACCAGCTACTCCGTACCAGGAAAATAATCCTGATTGGGTTTTGACTGTATAAATGGGGTAGTCATTAGCACAGCCTGCACTAAATCATAGACTAAATCAATTTAAAAGATTATCAGAGACTCAGACCCATGAAGCAAAATGAGTTTGCGGAAGAAGCAGGGGAATCCGAAGGAGGGGACTCAGATGTTCAATCTCCAGAGCAACAATCAAATAATGATTCTCAACTCACAATTGCCTACAGTGATTTCACATGTCAACCTCATCTCTCTGATCCATTTCTTGATGTTGCAATTCAAATCTCAGATTTATATTAGTATGAAATGTTCAAAATGGGTAAAAATCTTTTAAAGTTTTACACTGGTAAGAGTATATCTGTCTGCTGTCATGATGCATGCATTATAATTCTTTGTTATACAGGTCTTCCCAATTGGACTGCCTTAGAAGCCTTGTTTGAGTTGGTCCTACCAGCGCTACCTAAAAAGACAAAAATGTCTCAGTTTCATTTAATTGTTATGTTTGTGATGAAAGATGAAACTTGGTGTAAATTTATTTGAAGAAGATCTAGCCTTTCAATTTAGTGTTCACATATCAACTATCTCTAGTCTCTTCTACAAGATGCTAGACATTTATGTCAAAACAAGGCATCTTATAAAGTGGTGTCGGAGAGAACAACACATAGTCAGCATCTTTCAGGACATTTTTCTCAAAATGTACTGTAATAATAGATTGCTCTGAGGAGTTTCTGGAAAAACCTAGCAATTTACTTGCTAGAGCTCAAGTGTGGAGCAATTACAAGCATCATTCTACCATAAAGTTTTTGATTGGAATAACAGCACAGGGTACAATTTCGTTTTATCAAATTGTGCAGGAGGACAAATATCGGACAAAGAGATTGTTAAACGATCTGATTTGGTACATTATATTCAGCCAGGTAAGTTACTGCATGTCAATAAGTAGTTCCTTTCATAAATACATTACAGATGACGTTATCTTAGCAGACAGGGCATTTACTTGTTCTGACTATGCTTCAATGGCCTTGGCAGAAGTTAAAATGCCTCCTTTTACAAAATAGAGAAAGCAACTTGAAAGAATTGATGTTGATTGGAGCAGGGAATTATTATATAGGCGGTAGCCTATATGTAGGATTGAGGTTGATTTTTCAAGATGGCGGCCGTTTTAATGATTTTCAAACACTCACAACTCTTTTATCTTACGTTGTACAGCCTTATAAATGGCTTAGATGAGCTCTCCTTCACTGAACAATTCTCTTGGTACCTTTAGAGTGGACTGTAATGCAGCGGGAGCATTTCTGGAGAATAGGCCCAAATTCAAATTTCTGCAAAATTCTTCAGACTTTTTCTTCTTCTTCTTTCATCTTTCTTCTATCAACACGGAAATCTTTTAAACCAGAGAGCCGTTCAAGTTGGCTTTTACATCA
>NW_003546313.1:257870-262427 GCF_000090795.2 Amphimedon queenslandica | reverse complement strand
TCTTTACTTTTTTACAATTTAATCCTACTACTTTTCCATTTTTAATGTTTTTTATTTACTTGTCAATAGTGAGAATCTATGTTGAAAGAATAATTGGTGTATCAAAGCAATAATACACAATCTTTAGTCAGTATTACCTATATCACTAGTATGTAGTAGTGAGTAATTTGGTGTTAATTACTCCATGATTAATAAAACAGTCAGAGTATGTTGTGCTCCTATAAATGTGTTGCCTTCTGTTGTACCGCAAGATTGATTATATTAGACTGTTTTACAATAAATGCATAATTATTGAGTGACAAAAGTTATCATTTAATTAGTTCTTTTGAAGTGTTTTTCTTTTTTGTAAGTTTTCTGCTGCTAGGATAATACCATTTGCCTTTTAGTAGTCGCCGAATTGTTACACAATCACAATGAAACTATTCAATTCCGCATCCTTCATAATGGCAATGAATTATAGTGCCATCACTAGGTAGTTGACAATAATACCATACTTTGTCAAAGTCTTCACTATCAATCTCTTCACTAGACTGCTGTACAATGGTTGGAGTTGGCACAACTCCATTATTATTAACAACTGGTTTTCGAGGGTACCTTTTTCCCAAAAGTTCAGGTAAAATGGTATACTTGAAAAAGAGAGTAATTTCATTCTTAATCGACTGGACAAATTCTTCATTAATTTATTTGCCCTGCTTTTGACCATACAATGAAGTGACAGTATAAAACTTAACAAACTCTCATCTGTAGTTGAACTTGGTAGTAGTATGCATGGTCATGTTGAAGTGACCACACATCAACTTTTTTCATAAAAAACCCTTTGATGTTGTCTTCTGGAAGTTTGTCCTCAATCCTGAAAGGACACTTGACTTCTACCACTCCATGGCCATGGCATTCACACGACACTATTGCATCTGGTGAAGCCCCAAGGAAAGGTACTTCTCAATCAATAAAAAACCCAGCCTTTTTTAATTTAAAACAATGTGCTATTGTTTAGCTTTTTCTTCAAACTCTTTGATAGCTACAGATTCATGATCAAAACCCCATCTATGAATAAGACTATTATATAATTAAGAGTACATAATGCATTTACTTAGCGGCTTTTGTTGAAAATTTAAATTGTTGTGGGTGGCAAATATACCTGATAACACTTTGTGATGGCATTGAGTGACTGGTACACAGAACAGATTTCAGTGTCGACTGTCGAGGCTGTGATTCTGCCACTTAAAAACAAGTACCATACTTTACTCAGTGTCTGTCCTCTTGTTGATTGTTCCACTAGTGTGATTTTCTCTTGTGTACATGTTAAGATGTGTATATTACTGTACAAATTGATATATCCAAATGTTTAATTTGATTGTTGGAAAAATTTCCTCACATTCTTGAATTAGCTAAAGATAAATTCTGGTTTGTACAATTCAGGTAGGGGTTTGGATACAGTGCATTGCAAGTCAAAGGAACAAACTGCTCTGAGTATGCAGGAATTATTTTTAAAATAGCAGGTTAGATGAAGCCACATTGATCTTTTCCAAAAAATTATGCACTTTATCTGAAGGAGGTTCAATTCCAACTTTTAATGGACATTCTGGTGTAACTTTCCTCCTTTTCTTTGGTTTGATGAAGGATATGTCCAGGATATCAGCTGCTACAACCTGCATAAATTGATAAGGACTCATAAGTAATGCACAAATGATGCATACATCTTTTTTAACTGGTAGCCAATAACATGATTGAGAGGTGCAAGATGTTCCTTTCTCATTCTTTGCCTCAACTGCACGTGTCACAGTTGCAGCAATATATGTGTATGCTTCCCCAAGTCTATAAAAGATATAAGAATTCCAACATGTATAAAAACTAACCCTGCCCTGCATGTGCAGTGAGCTGTCTCAACAGTTCCACTTTCATCTATAATGACCCAA
This sequence comes from Amphimedon queenslandica, assembly GCF_000090795.2. Classification (NCBI taxonomy): domain Eukaryota; kingdom Metazoa; phylum Porifera; class Demospongiae; order Haplosclerida; family Niphatidae; genus Amphimedon; species Amphimedon queenslandica. Next base: position 260,511 of record NW_003546313.1, on the reverse strand, counting down.
GGAAGCAAAAAGTACTGAAGACTTTTTCAGAATGCTTAACCGAAATATGATGAGTCACCTATATAAGTATACTATAAATACCTTTGCTTCAATTGAAAACTTTTTATAAGATCCTGCAGTTTTAAATGAGTACAAAGATAAGTCATGAACCCATCCACTGGCAACAAAGTTTTTTGAATCAAGCATTCCCTTCCATGCCTTCAGTTTTGTAATAATTATGCTTTAGTTTACATATCTAATACCTTTATAGTTTCTTAAGTGTATGGAGGGCTTGGTGTAGCAACCATGTAGCAAGTCAAATCAGTCCAACTAACTTTTGGTAGCTTTTGTGGCTCATTGACCCACTCTTTGATTGCATATGGGTCCCGTTTAGGCAGGCATACTCCAATTTTCCAAGTATTTCTTTCTACTAGTAGCAAAGAGGCTACAAACATACTCAGATACCACCTCCATGAACTCCATTAATGTTTATAAATGTGCTTTCTGCCTCCCAACATGGCCGACAGGAAGCAGCCACACATACTAATTACTTCCACTGCAACTCCTCTACAATGGTTGAAGGATCTAGTAGCTTCTTTCTCAGGATCTGCAAGGAGTATAGCAGGGTCTTTTGTATCAAAGAATAGCTCATGCTCTCTATAATGACTTGGTGCAAAAAGCTTTTTTTCAACAAACAACTTGTGAGTTGACTTCTGTTTGCACTGGTTATTGTCTACTTTAGTTGTAAGATCGGGTTTCACCAAATTAAGTGTCACACTTAGTTATGAATATCAAAAAATTGCTAAAATAATTAAGGTATAAAATGTACCTGCAACTTTTCAATCAAGTACTTAAATGAGATAGCTGATACATGTGCCTTAGAATATATGGCTAACATAAGATACCATTTAGCAACAGATTTCATTAAATAAGATTCTTCCACAAAGAGATATGCTACATTTTACGAACAAGTTACACAAGATAAAAATACTCTACTAACTATAGATGCACATTGCAGTTGCAACCAACAGCAGATAAAGACAAGCAGGGTTTTATGTTAGGTTGCAATTCATTACTACCAGAGATAATTGAAATAATTTGTTGTACGTAGCACCAATTACTTTGCTTCATAACACTGCCTAATTGGAAAAATGAAACACTATCTAATTGACAATATTTTGGTTTACAAAAAAGTGACACACTTCGCATTTATTGTACAATACATCCAAACATGGGACTGTATATCATACAATTAATTCCAGCCTGGACCATGAGGAGGTAATCTCACATTCCAGATCAAAAAACTCATAACTCTGCAATTTTACCTAGGCAGCACATATATGTAACTGTTTCTCCCATTTGCCACATACTGTATGGCGCCTTTTTTTCAAGGGCTATAAATGTCGTGCATTTTTATTTTGTGGGTTTAATTTTCTCAGATTTATGCCATCTGCCATCTTATACTGTATTAACATGATTTTCGTAAATGTAATTTTTGCAAATCTTTAATAAATCAAGAAATCTGCAAAATTTATAGCCCTCGAAAAAAGGCTCTATGGTACAGTACGTTAGAGAAAGCCACTGACTTCTGGTCACCATCAACTTTCAGATGCTGTTTTCAGCTTTTATGTATCTTATCTACTAGAAGTATGGTATCTTTAGAAACTACAAAGGCTCTAGTTTTATGTGGTATAACTCTTAACAACACTTGGCTTTTTTTTGGCAAAGCTATAGCATGGTAAAAGCAAAAGTTGAACCCATGAACTTTTGCTTGCACCTCATGGAATTTTGTATGCAAAGTACTGCTCGTCGGAGAACAAGCCATCTAAAATTTGTGTTGTACCTAATTAACCTTCTATTCTTAGTCAAGCTATAACAGTAGTAATTTAGTTTTGTCACAAATCTGGAAAAGGTTTAAAATCTCCATGTGTTAATGATTCAAATACTCGGATTCACCCCCATGTAATTTTAAAATATTTTTGATAATAATAACAGTTATGAAACAGTTGTTTTCCAAAAAAACGACATTCTTTTCAGCAATACCACGTTCCTTTTGGAGCATAACTTATTCCTTCACATTGATAATGAAACCATGCAGTTTCGTCATCACACACAATCATTTTGCCTATATCTTTTCTACCACACCAACAGTAGCCTATTAATACAAACTGTTGTAATTGAAATTTATACTATTACATGCATTTGTATAAAATATTGAAATGCAAGCTATACAATGGTTGCATGCATAAAGGTTGTTAGATACTAGTCTCCTATAGCTACTTCAATAAACAAAAGGGCAAATTCTAATGAAACAGATGTTCATGCAATGGACAATTATGAATGGATACCTCCAGAGCTTACATCAAAGTCTGAAACAAAAATCCTATGTACAAAACTCTCATTTAAATCAGAAGCAGTGTTTAAGTCAACACTTTATCTATTGTACACTATTTTTTGTACCTTGAGAGCTGTCTTGTATAGTACAAGTCAGAGATAATAAAGGACTTGGAGATGAACCTACATATATTGAAAAAAGCTTCAAGCTGCCTGCTAGAATGAGAGCTAGGTATATGATTAGTTGACCATGCCTGGACCAACTAGCTCAATACTATTACATTACTGTGTAGTGAGACTGTTTGTACAATTATCGTCATGTGTACAG
>NW_003546313.1:250587-257860 GCF_000090795.2 Amphimedon queenslandica | reverse complement strand
AATAGAGGGTTGAGGAAATGAACCTATTAATAATGGATGTTACTCATCAAACCATTAATAACTAACACCTTTAGAATTGGTACTAGATGTACCTTTAGACTTATCACGTGTACCAATAGAGGGTTGAGGAAAAGAACCTATTAATAATAGTTTTTAATCATTAACTGGCCCCCATCACCAACCACCCTTTGGACTGCTGAAGAAAATTGAAACAAGAATCACAAAACATAGTGAGTATAAACTTACAAGTCCTCTACTGCAGTAATGCATAGTAGACTATGACAGACTACGAGCATTAGCAGTGGACTGTATACACACTGTAAAAACCAAAGTGTGTCTTACACACCAAATGTAGTGTGCAAATTTTGTCTCCAAATGCACACTTCAATTGGGGGTGCCAGTCACACAATTTAGTGTGCCCATAACACCAATCATTACTAACCATTGTAGGTTCATTCAAAGAATAATAATGACAAAAAGTTTAAGAAAATGAAGTTAATGAGCTTCAATATTAATAAAAAATTGTTTTGCTGAAGGAGATGCTTTATCCAAAGATGAATTTAGGAAAATAATTTCCAGTACAGACATTACATTCATGGTGCCTTTGGATAACAGATATTATAAGCAAAATATGCTGACAAAAAGTAAGTATGGCATTTTCCAATAAGACTTCCGTGATAAGTTTACAGTCCGTTACTAGGAACACTTGAGTTGGTGTCTCCAGTTCCCCTACAGCTAGTAAATAAGGAGTTTTTAACTTTTTCTACATAGAAATCTCATAAATATTGGTGTCATCCTATATCTAACAAAAAGTTTTAAAAATTCAGCCTTAAAAATTAAAATTACAAAGTCATACTTCTGTAAGCATGACCAAGATATCAGTGCTAGGTTTACATCGTGCATCTGGCACAAGAACAGCTAAAATACACAATATATTTAAAGGAGACTTCTGATCTACAAAATCAAATAATATTATGTACTGTTGCACATTCCTTAATAGGTTTTCTAATAATTATCAGTACTTAATAAAAAATTCATGGGTAAAGGTGAATGCCTCTTATACAAAAAACTAATAGCTGTTTCAAAAACGTGTTGTACACTTTACGTACAATGCAGCATGCAGCACCATCACAATCATACATAAATTGCAAGAAGCAGCAGCTAATTCTATGCTTGTTTTATGGTTCACATATCTCATCAATCACTGAAATCAACTACTTAGAATTCTACAATTTCAAATACAATGAAACTTCAAATACCTTCATTGATGAAGCTTTGTATACTTTTTCTGACACGAGGTGAAGTCTCACTCTCCAGTGACGCTTGCTTAATAATTTTTGGTACTGTGTGATTCCAATTTTTATTGGATACCTCTACCTCCATAATTCTTGACAATTCCTTGATGAATTAAACAAAAAAAATAACATCATTTTAACTTTCTAAACTTACTTGATCTTCTGTCCCAAGAAAGGGGTAATTTTGGAAAAGAATGTCTATTTCGCTTGGATTTTCTAAAATATTCTTTCTCCTAAATAAAGGTCTTTTGCATTAGATCATCAACAAGAAAAAGATTTGGGCTCTTTCTTAGATTTTTCATTCTTTAGAATTTTATTATGAGTATGGAAGGACATTTCATCCTCCCCTAAATATAGATGTAGCTGAGATGTAACATCAATTTAACTAGAACAGTACCTGTATCTGGAGTTGAGTGTGAAACAACAGTAGTAGGCCGTCGCTTTAATGGTGGGCCCTTCATTTTCATTAACTACAGATGACCATTTTCGCTTAGATTTCTCCTGCCTAAATTCCTTGAATCTATTTGCAACATAAAAACAATTGCTCCCTACACAAGAATTATGATTATTAAGATCTCAGACATACATAAGGGGATCCTGTAGGAGATTTCATATGTGGAAATGATGTAATTACTGACTGGGCTACATTATAATAGTCTTGTGACATGGGGTACCTCTTATAGCTTAACATGGCTCCAGCAATGACAAACAAACTTTGACATAGTATCCTTTGTCATTTTCTTCATTTTAAGGCATTTTCCACATTGTATGGGTAGTGCTTAGGAAGTGGAAAAGAAGATGGCAAAGGCACGGAATCATCAACATCTTTTTTAACTTTTACTCTCTTACACTTCCCTGTTGGCTTCTCAGTTTCCACAGGTTCTCCTTTATCAATAACATCATCGTCGACACTATCATCATCAAAGTCCAGGCGGATAGGGTGACACTTTTTCTTTACTGATTGCGGTGTTGCTATGCTACTTTCATAGTCCTAATACAAGTAGTAATAATATTATAAGAACAATAAAATTGCTATTCAATTTTAATTGTAATAATAATAATAATAACTAAATATACTTGCACATGTATCTCTCTGGGAGTTAAATTTTATGGATTTCGTGGTATTCAAAAAATATACACAAATAAACAAGTGTAACATTGTAAAATATTCCTATAATTAATTTCACCACCTTGCATGCATAGCTGGGCACTTATCAAGACTTATAGAGGTTCTCTCTACCTGCAAATGCTTCTAGAGAAGTCTTTAGACAGTATCTCTATGTCCTCTTGCTGTTAAAAAGCTCATAACTTTGTCCCGTGTGTAAGCCGCCATTTTGTTTGCCGTAACCACACCCACGTACGTGAAAGAGTGTGAATATGTGTTTGCTAAGGCTTGTTATTTCTCCAATACAACATGTTTAGAAGAAATGTAAGTGTGGACATACAAATAAATAAAAATATGTATACTATGTCCCAACTGAGAATGGACCGGAAATGGAAGCAGCTGCATTGGAATTTGAAAAATGTAGCTACGTCACTAATGACGCATTATAATGATATTTATAGAGACATGGCTGATGTTTTGGATATCTTGTTTTACTCTTAAACTAGTCTCGCTCTTCCTGATAAGCAGTACAATAGCTGCTGGAGTCAACTAGTCTTCATAAAGGCCATAATTATCAGAAGGTCTTGCTCTGTTAGCTTTTAAAAAGAATTATCAGTTTGGGCGCTCGACCACATGTGCTTATGTTAAACTATGACATCATTAAACGTCATTGCGGTTAGCTTTGGTATGCCATTGGGTTTATAGGGAGAACCAGGTTCTCCGGGTTCCCAAGGGCTGAGAGACCCAAAACCTGAGATCCTGAAGCGGCATTGGGCGAATAAGAACCTGTCAAAGTCTCATTCTTATCCCACATTCCTATAAAAAGTTATTCCAGTTTTTCTTGGTCCAAACTCAGTTGGGACATAGTATATATATATATATATATAGATAGCGCGACGGTGAGATCAATTATATATAGGAACGACCTGGGGGCTTCACCCCCAGGTCATAAAAATTCATAAGGCTGACACCTTTTATGTTGGTCAACCAATGAAACTTAAAACTCTAAAAAATTTCCAGCTATGGTAACAATATTAATAATGACAATAACAATAAAATAAATAACAATAGCAATAATAATAATAATAATAATAATAATAATAAATGATGACGAATCCCTGTCTTAAACTGACAATCGTAATAATAAGAAATGTCCTTCTGCCAAAGTTGCTGGTGAAACTGTTGATACTGGAGTGGTACAACAATGACTTTAGTTTGTCTTTGTCATCTAACACAGCTTCTTCATCTAAATCAAGATACTCATTCCAGTCACTGTTATATCATTGAAAATTTATAGTGACATTGACATTTGTGCCAAAATGAAAATCCTTCCTAAATTCGTCCTCTAAATACTGCTTTTCTCAAGAGCGTAGATTTCTTGGGATTCTAATGACTTTATTTTGTTCTGAATACGACAGGAGAACAGACTTACTGATCTTATTCTCAAGGCAGGATTAATTCTGTCTTCTCAGTCACTTCTCAGGTGGTAGTTAAAGGGTGGAGCTAATATATTTAATTAATTATGGTGTGCATTTTTTGAAACCAGACATAATTTTTAGTTTCTTTCACCCAATTTTAAATGAAAATCTACATTGTACATCAATCAAAATGGTTGTGTTGGATTTGCTATGACTTTGCAGGAAGAACACTGAAGCAGATCATCAGGCATATGGGCTCTGTTCATGCTCACTGTGCATTGTTTAGAGTCACCTGTGGTATTAAATCCTGTCCAAGAACATATACCAAATTCTCTTCTTTTAAAAGACATGTGTATTGGGTACACAAAATGGAGTTGCAGCATTCACAATTACCAGTGAAAGATCAAATGACTGAAGTACGTGAATGTGAAGACATCATTGAAAAAGTTGCTACAACTTCATTTGAGTGAAACGATTTTGACCATTGAGATGAGCAAAAAGCAGCTGCAATCTTTATATTAAAAATGTTAGAGCTTAAGAAAGTTTCAGAGACTTCACTTCTTGACCTAATTGGGGATATTGATGAGTTTCTCCAGCATAAAGTTAATGTTCTTGAGGAAAAAGTTACATTTCGCATAAATTCAAGTGGTGTAAATGTGGCAAATCTTCAACTTCATGATATATTTGAATCTGCAAGGTCGAGTTTTTTTCATGGATTGCATTCAAAGTTTTACCAAGAAAAGTATTTCAATGAAAAATTACGACTAATAGTAATTAATCCTTTTTGTGTTGGTGTACCTTATAGATTTCGCCATCTAGGAACCAATTGAATGTCACTGGGAAGCAGAATGAGGCTTACAAGAAGGAACAGGAAGGGCAAAGCATATCTTAAAATGACGCATGATTATATGTATGAAGTACCGCTTTTGCTATCTTTAGAGCAGTTGTTGACTAATAATTTGATTTTTAGTGAAGTAAGATTTATCATCGTAAAATTGTGTTATTTCTTTGATTGTAAATGTATAGGTTATGAGAGGTCATAGGAGAACTGATGTTTTATTAAGTGATTACTGCGATGGTTCTGATTTTTAGGAACACCATTTATTTACTTCAAGTCATCACTCAATTCAAATAAATCTGTACTATGATGATGCTGAAGTCTGTATTCCACTTCGATCTAAGGCAAAAGTCCATAAGATTTGCAAGTATTTCAATAATTTAACATTTTTGAAATCATATTATATTACCAGGTTTCTTTTATTACTTTCTTGGAAACCTTCCCCAAAATTTAGATCATCTCCAAAAGGAAATCAACTTTTGGCACTCGCTAAATTGTCAGTAATTGATAGGCATGGCACGAACATTATTTTGAGGTGTTTCATGGATGATATAAAAAAGCTTGAAAATGTTAGTATGCATTGATATTTTGAGTACATTTACTATTATTATTATTATTATTGGTATTATTATTATTAGTAGTAGTAGTATTATTTATGTTATTAATTATTATTGTTACTTATTGAGGTGAATGATAGCATCATCATTCAGATATAATGACCTGATTTTACACCTCATATCCCTTAAACATAAATCTATAGCTCTGAACAGTGCCATACTAAGTTTAACATTATTATTTTATTTTATGTTATTATTATTATTAAAATTATTCGTATTCTTATTATTATTATTATTTGTTATTATTATTCTGTAGGATGGTATTATTTTTAATTGGCACTTATTTAAGGGAACTATATCATTAGTTTCTGGTGATAACCTAGCATCTAATTATTTGGGTGGCTTTAAATCTCCCTTGGGCTCATTTCGTAATTGTCAGCAATGTATGAGTACTGATGATACTATGAAAACACAGGTATGGTCATTAACTTTAATCAGTAATGTATTATATATAATTATGCATAGTTTTTAGATGACAGTTTTGTAAAGTGAAATCAAGAAATGCATGAGAATCAATGTGCATCATTAAATGGTCCTGGCCACAACCACTTTTCAACCACATATGGAATTAACTTTAATTCTGTTTTGAATAAATCACATTATTTTCATGTTGCAAAGGGTATGGTACCTGATGTAATACACGATGTGCTAGAGGGAGTGGCTCCATATGAAGTAAAAGAAATGCTTAAGGTAATTTTATGCAAGCATGATTAATTGATAGTGTTTCTAGGTTTTTGTTGGTAGTGGTACATTTAGACTAGATGATCTTAATGCTTTTATTGCAAATTTTCCTTATCCTGATGTTCACAGCAACTGTAAGCCATCATGCATTTCTCAAACAACTTATCATTCTAATGACAATAAAATAGGTATTGCATTATAATGTTTAATCAAAATAATTATTGCATAATTTTGTAGCTATTCAAATGTGGGTCCTTATGAGATACCTTCCTATTATTATTGGTGACAAAGTTCCAGTTAATGATCCATACTGGGATAATTTTCTTACACTACTAAGAATAATGGATTACATTTTGGCACCCATCATTTCACAAGATGAAATAGCGTATTAGCGTTTTCTAATTGAGGAACACCATAGTGAATTTCAAGTACTTTATTCTAATTGCTCCATTACTCCAAAGTTTTATTTTATCGTTCATTATCTTGAATTTATTAGCAGGTCAGCACTTGTATATGAAGAATGAAAGTGTTATGATTTTTGCTTTTAGATGTGGACATTTGTGTCAGTATGGGTCTTTGAAATTTGAAGGAAAACATTCATACTTTAAAGATATTGCTAGACGTGTAAAATGTTTTAAAGACATTCCTAGGACATTAGCTTTTCATCAACAAAGGTTAATGTGTTACTATGCCAACAGTGGTGAGCTGTTCATTGAAAATGATATACAAACTGGTCGAGGTGACTTTCATTTTTTGACTAATACCTTTTGTTCACATACATATATTTACATACATATATTTACAGCTTCAATGGTCTATACTGATTCATTTTTTTTGTTAGTAGTTTCAGCTCCATTGATGTTTCTGTCGATGAAATTACTACAAGGTAATCAGCCATTTCTGTTTTCATTCATTGTTCATTAAAAAATTGACTTTCTTGGATTAAAGTTTCTAGAAGGAAATTTAAGAAAGATGCCATTGTTATTCATTCTATCAAAGAATGTCCTGTATTTGGCATTGTTATAGATATTTTAGTGAATAATACAGATCAGTATTTATTGTTTATCAATTGCTTATGACAGAGCACTATTCACACCATTATCATGCATATAATGTTGTTTTTCCTCCATCACCTGATTATGTGATGGTGGAGTACCATTTGCTTTTACAAAACTCTTTACTTGCACTTATAAAGAAGAACGATTGTTTTCATCTAACACTTAAATATAATGTACATTAATTAATGTATTTTTTATGAAATTATTATTTTCTTATTTAATTGTTACTTGGTAGTGTGTTGAGTGTGTTAGTCACACCTA
>NW_003546313.1:243497-250393 GCF_000090795.2 Amphimedon queenslandica | reverse complement strand
ATTAGGCGCAATAATCAGATCCTCTGTTTCTGTGTCAGAACCATCTTCAGAACAATCCGAGGGATGGATATTGGAGCGAAATTTATGACCACGCCTGACCTACCTTACAAGAGTCGAGCCAGTCTCCCCAGTATCATTAGTATAGGAAACTCCTGGGACCTCCTCTTTCACATGGTACCCCACAGAGGAACAAGAGCACAGGTCTACTGCCTTCCTTGTAGCAGTAGCCAAAAAACCAGGTAAAGCCTGATTGGAAACTTAGGTTCTAGGAGAGGCAGCACTGAGTTTAGGTTCCCCTTTAAGAGTGTCAACAACAGAGGATGAAGAGGATTTCTTCTTTTTGTTCTTGTTTAACTTCTTCAAATTGGAAGACTGTTTCTGAAAAAGACTAACGGAAATACCAGACTTAGCTTAACAGTCCACACAGATAGGTTTAGTGAGAGCCAGCGACTTTGTAGCTCAAGGAAAATGGGAGCCAAGTTGATAAAGCTTGGAATAAACTCCCTTAAGAGCCAGATATGTGGTGTCATCACGAGACGCCATTTTGTTTACTGTACTTCTTCATATTCCTTCATCATAAGAATCATAATCACTGATGGCACTGTCTTCTTCATCTGAATGACTTTCATCATCATCTGCCCAACATGTATCACAAACTCTTTAACTTGTTTCCAGTTCTGTAATCTATCAGCAATAAAGTACAAATCTTGTACTTTCCCTTGAGTATCTTTAGTTAGACTGGCCCACCTTTTAGTAGCTACTTGTGCAAACTCTTGAGTCACAAGACGTTGTAATGCATCTGGTGTAAATTCTGTATTGTGAGTTTTTTCATAGTGTTTGACTTGTAACCATGCCATTTCAATGGGATTTAGTTCACAGTGATATGGAGTTAAACGTACAACTTCATTTCTAGCTGTATTTGTCATTTCATCAGTGACATATTTTCTGTACTTCTCCTTGTGTTTCTTAACGATAGGGTAAAGATTCTGCTTTATGCATTTAGCTGAAAGTGGTATACCTTTAGTTTTTAGCCATATAATCATGTCACCATTTCTGCAATGAAAGATTGGCAATGGCTCAAAACTTTTTGAATGGTACAATGCAATATCCATGACAATCAATAAATGACGTGGAATATGTGGTATTCTGCTCTTTTCAAACCAGTTTTAAAAAGTTTAGTGATTCATTTCTTCATGGTAATCACCGTCTTCTTCAATTGACTGGTACACCAAATCACAGTTCGGAACCCAGCCTTTTTCAGAACCAGCATGAAGAGAGCTGGGAATAAAAGACTGGCAGGGAGGCGGAAAAAGAAGAATATGGGAGTGGGAGGGAAAGAGAAGTAAAGAGAGGGAAATTTTGAAAAGGAATATATTGTTTTGTTGCAAGATCTTACATAATGTAGGATTATGGTAGTTATTACTACTGACATGGTAATACTGGTGATTATTTTACCAGTAATTGATCGATAGTCTAATCATTATTAGTCAATAATTATTAATTATTTTTATTGATTATTAATTTTTCTTGATTATTGATTTTTATGCAAAATAAAGAGAAAGAGGAATGTGACAGACTTCTGGGTGACAAGACTAGTGATTAGCCTAGTCTTTTCTCAGCTCCTTTTTCACATTTACCCCCCTCCAATGGCTACGTTTGCTTTCCTGTTGCTCTTGCCTATAATCAGACAAGATGCTCTTGCCATCAGCACAAGGACACCACACTATATTGGATCGCCCTAAGACTCTATTGATCTATCCATCAGGTCTTAAATCACTAGTAGTCTTCAGTCGATGAGAAATAGGGCATGTTCTCCTTCCTTCAAGAGTCTGTTTCTAAAAAACCCAAAAATCAATAGTACTGGTAATTAAGAACAAAATTAATAAAAACAACTGTAATTTAGCAAGAATATGCAATAATTAAGTATATACAGCTAATTCTTACATCTAGAGGGTAATGCCAAGTTGTAGTATTCTCTCCTTTGCTCCACTTAGTCTAAGCTCTAGATCTGGTTAGGGTACCTTTGCTTGCTTGGGGCGTGGTGGTTTTGCACCTCTCAACAAAGCCAGTTGTCTTCGCTCCTCTGCCCTCATTTTTTGAGTTACTGGCTCTAGACCTAGTAACAATTGAGGAGGAGTATGACTGGTGCAGCTTCATGAGCAGGTAGCAACAAGAGCCTAGCAGTTGATGTTAGCTGCTGAGAGAGAGAGAGAGCGGTTCAGCTCAGTTACTACTACCATTGCCTCATCATTTATGGTACCCCACTCTATAGCTAGTGACATAGCTTTTTGCTGCTTCATCAGCCAATCTTATGTTTGCACAAAGGAAACTGGAAGCAAGGCAAGAGGAGTGTGACATCCACCTCTGTCTGATACAGTATCTTCGCAATATGTCATGTACAGTGTTGTTTATTTTTCCTGTCAGAGGCATTGCGTGCCACAATTCCTCCCACATAAATTCATTCAAATCAGGAGGTACTGTAGTTACATCTCCACCCATGGACCTCAGTTTCAAGGCATTGCACCTAAGTCCTGGTGTTGCTGTTGCATAGCAAGAAATTGCCAATCTACATAAAATGCAAATTAAAACACAATCTAGCAATAAAATTAATAAATAACAAAAAAATAATTTAATAAACAAAGAAATAAATGAATAAACAAATAAATGCTCCTACCTCTTGTGGGAGTGGTAGGTGCAGTATCTGGTGTACTACTAATAACATGAGACAAAGAAGGAGGCGTAGGCAAAGGAGTAGTAGTAGTAGTTATAGTAGTAGTAGCAATATCAATATCAGGAGAGGGGACATGTAGTAATACCATCAGTACATATAGCATTACCATCAGTACATATAGCATTACCATCAGTACATATAATAGGAAAAAATAAAGGAAGAGGAGGGGTGGCGTTAGTGTCTGTAGGGGCTGATAGTGACCTAGGAGTAGTAATGACCCCCGCAATGTCATACTTATCCAGCCCAAGTTCCTCTGAAACCTAATTATACACCGAAATGGGATAATTGAATTTCTAGAGCAATAACTTATAATAATAATAATAATAATAATAATAACTATTATAATTATTATTAATATGTGACCATAATTGACAAAAGGTACCTTATGGCGGGTAGTTGTCTTTATAGCTAAAAAATCCAACTTCCTGAGGTCCATTAATCATAAAATTACTTCAGAGGATGCAAAAAGTTACCATGTAACTTTTAGAAACAATTGTTGTCCCACAGAGCACACAGCTCGATATTTTGCATCATAATAATGAATTTTAAAATTTGACATTAGGTACCTTTTGTCAATTATGGTCACATATTATTTATTATTATTATTATTATTATTATTATTATTATTATTATTATTATTATTATTATTACTTTATTATTATTATTATTATTATCATTATGCAGACAAAAGAAACAAAAAACAATAAACCTGCAAACACAAACTCCACGAAAAGAAAATGCAAGTTCCTAGCTCTTCAGGGAAGACCGTCTATGACAAATGGGAGGGTGGCTCTGCATGTGGCCCACATATCAGCATTGCCTCTCCACAGTCCAACTGAAAGCCGCTGGAACAGATGCCTTGAAGTTTCCCCCATGTCCTGACCTATTCATTGGCTCTGGAAACGGGCAATGGAGGAAATGACAGAGGCAGTTGAGGAGCTTCAGCCACCAAGAACTTCTACAGCAATGTGGAAGAACCCTATGCCAGCCCTAGTGCAAATAGCCAAATGCCTAGACTGTTTACGAAGGTTAGCTACAGCAAGAGCAGCTCCCTGGTCAAATGCCACATCAGCAACTGTGGCATGTTCAAGTGAGGAGATCACCATCACATCCAGGGCAGGAGGCTTACGACCTTGCCGCAAGGGAAGAAATAAATAAGTGGGCCTGGAGTCCGGGATGAGTGATGGGATCTCCCTCACCAGGGCCAACCCAGCAGACTGTGCAGCAGAGAACAGTACATTTCTAAGGGAATTATTTTTTTTGATGAAGTTTCACTCATCATTACAACCAGCTTGGTGGTCACCGTGTGGGTCACAAGGCCTGGAACAAACATTGCAGGGGTAGGAATGATTGAACATTTTGACCCCAAGCCAGTACTGGAGGCACAACCAAAATTCCTGGTCCAGGAAGTGGAGGCCCAGTTGCTAAGAGGGGATGACGTGAAGTGAGACACTTGCCTAATGTATTGATGAAAAGAGTGCAAGGTCCTTGGAACCGGAGTCTAATGCTTGGTCCAGGAGAAGAGAGTAATGAGCTACATTAATAGAATCAGAGAGGATGCTTTGGGAGCAAGGGAGTTCAATGTCAGAATGCCAGACCCAATCACTTCTAACAGCATTGGCAGCAAGAGCTGGACAAAGAGAATCAAAAAGCGGGGAAATGTCCAGCGGATGACCAAGTAAGTCCTCGAGTAGAGATGATGACCTACTAAGAAAGCCATAAAGAGCAGCAGGAGAGCGAGTTGTAGCCCCACGGTGGCCCAGCCCACCCATTGAAGTGGGCAGGGAAGCCTTAAGTTTTGACAACTGAGAGGGCTGCACTACCAACAATGTCTGCTAACGAAAACTCAATGAGGGAATCAAAGTTAGTGTAAAAGCTTGAAAAAATGGATGAAGGACAAGAGCAAATGATGGAACCAACTTTGGGGAGTCACAAGTAAAAATGAAGAAGGGTAAATTCCATTTGGGAGTCCTCTAGAGAAGGGAGAAGAGAGAGTATATTTTGCAGGGATGTTAATTGCCTTGAGACCACTGACTTGGAGTAGAAGTGAGACCCAATGGGGACCCCCAGGAGGATGAAGCTTTCGCAAGAGACAGCGAAGTCTTTGGAAAGGGGATTGTTTAGAATAATAAGGGCTGATGGAAGAAATAGCAAAAATTTCTTGTGATTAAGGGAAAGACCTCTAGCAGGACCAATAGCATTAATAATTTCAACAGCCATCAACAGAGTCCCATCTACCAGGCATTGAGGGAAAGAGAGGGGACCACTGCCTTGACCTTTTCAATTAAAGGCTGGAGAGTAAGAGAAAAACCCAAGGGGCCCAGGGGATCCCCCTGGTGCACTCCGGACCAGCTGCTAATTGTTCCATCTCCAAACCAGAGGATTGGAGGGATTGACCCATAGCAGCATTCCAACCAAGGAGCTAGGAATGGCAGATGGGAGTGAATCTCCTAAATGTCATATTGCAGTCAACGTGGTTAAAAGCATTGGAAAAATTGACCTGTAGAGTTGCTTTGGAGGAGATAGGAATGCTGACATCGAAATGAATGAGGTTAGCAGCATGGATGATGGTGTCGGCACCATCAGAGAGACCTACTCCAAGCTGTAGGCAGGAGAGTTTGTGAATAGCGTCAGACTTAACAAAAATAGAGACATTTAGAAATAAGGTGGCGCAGAAGATTGCCAACAGCAGTTGGGTGAATACCTCCACTCTTTTTCAAGCTAGCAAGAAGGTTAGCACCACAAAGGAAAGAAATCACTTCTGTGGCAATCTTACAAGCAGCTGCAACCGAGGAAAATGAAGCAAGAGCCACGAGAACTGGGTGATTACTCGAGGCGGATGGACATTAATAAGCCTGCATAAGATGGGACGGCCTAAAACCGGAAGGACCAGGAGATGAACCTATGAGAAAAGACTTGCTAACAGCTTTCACTAGGTCAATGGAGAATGTATGAGAGAGGAAGTGGAATGGTTTGTGATCAGAGTAGGGTGGAGAGGCGTAAAATAATAATTATGTATTATTTTATTAGTTTTTATTATTAACAACAGCAACAATAATCATAATACCTAGCGTAACAGTGTAAAATTATTCCTATAATTGTTATCACCCCTTTGCAAGTACAGTTGGATTCTTGTTACGACTTATGAGGGTTCTCTCTACCTTCCTATGTTTTCAGAAAAGACATTAGAGAGTATCTTTATGCTCAGGCGGCTGCAGGCCCAGGCATGCCAAGGCTATGCCTGGGTAGCTAGCTTTTAATCAAAACCACACCCAAAAGGTGTGTTTTGTTATTATTAGGAGTGAGATTATCACTACAATTCATTTTTTATAACCACAACTGTTTATTCACAGTATCAGTTCATCTTTACAGTTATTTTAGTGAGGTAACTGGCTTCAAGTGGCTTGTGTCTTTAATTTTCAGTCATTTAGTTAATTGACCACACCCCCAAATGTTATAAATAATTAATGAGCCTGGGTAAATTCTAAATTCTGCAGCCGCCTATGTCTTTATGTTCTTTCACTGTTAGGAAGCTCATAACTTTGTCCTGTGAGCAAACCGTCGTTTTCTTTGCCGTGACCACACCCACTTACAGAGCGTAGGCGGGTAGATGGTAAGGCGTGTTATTTCTCCAATACAACGTTTACAGTAGACATGTAAGTGTTGACATACAATGAAATATATATCACACGTGGGTGAAATTATTAAAGGACAACCTGAGAGCTACGCCCTTAGGTGGCAAAAAGAAAACATTTGTAGTAACACACAAGCACAAAAAGGACTAATTAAGTAAATAGCTACAAAAAGAAAAATTTGTCAGGATAAGCAGACTCAGAAAGATACCCCCATAACATACAGCATTGGCGCTCTGTACCGTGACTGATTTCTGCTGCATCAAATAAGGGAAGGAAGACTATTCAGCAGACTGCTCCCTAATTTGAGTTCCTAGCTGACTGAGGAACTTCAGGGACATAGGACCAATGGCACCTAAGGTCTCTATTGCTACAGGAGTGAAGGAGTTAGGTGATGGAGGGCATCATACTTAGCACACTTCACCTCAGCAGCCTTAGCAACAGACCCAGGACCATGAACTGCAATGCTCTTATAAGATGGTGCTACGGTGTCAGGGCATGTGGCATCCTATACAAGGGGCTTACCCGATGAC
>NW_003546313.1:235610-243477 GCF_000090795.2 Amphimedon queenslandica | reverse complement strand
TGCCTCCATCCTTTCTCTTACCATGAGATCCAGCCTAGCTGGATGGCTGAAGATGAGATGGGAGCTCTGCAGCTGTGAGAGCTCTCTGCACCATTGAGTTAACAGAAGAGTGGCAGAGATGGCGACCTTAACTGTGTGTACAATTGAGACCATGGGTGGCAAAGACAGTAACCTGACAACCACAGTGATGGCAGGAGTGAGGGTGACAAAGAGGGAGCCCAAGGCGAAGACCTACGGCAATGCGGATATTAGTATCATCCATGCGGAGCCCTGCAGAAGAGAGAGGAAGGGCAATGACCCACAAGCCAGACTCTGGAGTAGAGAAAGCCTGCAAGCGGGCCTTAGAGATAGAATCACAGGCATTTTCACAAAGTGAGGTGAAGGTAGCAGAGACTTGAAGGAAATCCCAGGCCCTCTGCATCCCTGTAGCCTCATCCAAAGGAGGAGAGGTATCAATGAGTGTGGATGACCACTGAATAAGGGCATCCTCCCTGAAGGGGGACTGGAAAGCAATCAGAATAGCAGAGAAAACTGGAGAGGATACTGCAGCAGAGGCCAGAAAGGCAGAAGGTGCCAGCTGTACTGCACTCCGGAATTCCAGCCACCTGATTTGACAGGTAGACTAGCTTGGAGCAAGGCTGGGTCAGTCACAGACAGGGATACATTACAGATACCACTAACAATAGTGCAGAGGGATGTATTATACTCAGCAAGAACGGAGGAGAGGTAAGAGGGAGCAGTTCTGAGGAGATAAAGAAGCTTGGAAATGGCAAACAAATACCAAAGGAGGATAATGTAGTCATAGGCTGTGAATGATTTGAGCCTCTCACCCATAATATGGAGGCTAGCAGCCTTAGCACGCTAGGCCTCTGAGATACTTAAAACATGATTACTTAAAGATTTTATGGGTGGTATGATGCATTGCAACTATAAAGCTGTGAAGTGCACTTATCCCAGAAACTGCCACCATAGATCTATCATTAGCTGGATCTATAGTTGTGTTATTAGTTGGATGAAGAGTAGTCTCACCTTCCTCCTCATAAGATTCAAGATTGACATTTAGCTACTCCCCAGTCACAGAACGACCATAATCAAAGCCAATCTTCAGTAAAGATTCATGTCAGGAGCAGGTATGGTCTAATCTGGATACTCTGAGCATAATATTACGAGTTACATGAACTCATATATCTATAAAAGGGAATAATTGGCACAAAAATCCATAAATTGTACGTGCATAAATGTATACTACATACACGCGTATACATACATGTACATACATAAATACTACATATTCTGTAATTAAAACAACAATTACCTTGGGAGGCATACTGTCTGAGGGTACTTTCTTTCCTAGAGCTCATAATCTCCTACAATTATATCCTGCTATCTACCAACCCAATCTGGCATCAAACACTTCTGTACCTATAATTCGTTCAGTGCAGAATGTACAATCGTACAGCTTCCACTTTGTTAGTGCCTTGAAGAGATCGGTAGTGCGAAAGGTAATTACCAGTTATAATGATAGTTTATAGTGCCTACCTTAACATGGGGTAGATGTTCTGGGTCATCTGAAATACAGCCATTTCTGATGTGTATGAGCTGATGGCTAAACACCGCCAATACCCTTTTAGTAATATGGGTGAGCCTGACCTAACCCCACATAAAGTAGACTAGTATGTAACTCTGCCTGTTTGTCTGTGCATGTACGTCACCCCTATTTATCTATATGAAAAAATTTCCACTTTTTAATAAACTGGAGAATTTCCATTGAAAATGGGTGTGGTTACAGTGAAAGAAAATGGCGTCTCAGTATCAAAACTGGAAATTTTTGCAAAGACTGATTAGACTGTACTGCAATGTCAGCTACTGTGAGGTTTTCCACTGTTAATCCAGCAGCTACTGCCTTTAAGCGGCACTGTCCATCAAGCTCTCTACGAGCATTAAGTACTATTATCATCCTTTCTGCTACACTATGTGGCTCACTAACAACGCCACGCATCAATTTGACTCTTCGTTCTGGTTGGTGGTCCTATCTGCCTTGCTGCTCTTCTTGCTTTTATTAGTTTTTCAACACCACTAGCATTCTGCCTATAGATGGCTTGGCTTAAATCTATCAGAAATTTTTTTCTTTTTGAATGTTTAGCATTTATTTCCCATCGAATGCGTAGCATAAGATGCATGGCATCTAGCTTTACTGAAAATTGTCAGTGCCAAAGACCTGAACTGGAAGGACTAGGATGAGAGAAAGGAACAAAGGGAGGAATACAACCACAGCAGGCACAATCCATGTACAAAGATTTTGGAACAACAACAGAAATAGATTTGTCGATCGATCACCTCATCCATTGCCTTCCTTGCCCAAGAAAGTGATGTATCAGGAACTACATGTATGCCACAAACCAAACCAAAGTCCCCACATATAGTAAATGTTTGACCAACAACATCACTCCCTAGTGTTTTCTTCACAACCTTGTGTTGATTTTCAACTGCAAGACTGTGGTTACTAACAACTGCTCTCAACTCACGCTAATGTGTAGTTTATTTTCCTAGTATTCTTCACAAACATAGCAGTGAGATGAGAGTGGCATGGGATGAAACGGGAAGGAAACTAAGGAAAGGAATTCCTGGGAAAAATATTTACTTTTCCTACTCCATTCAAGGCATCTACCTACAAAATAGAAAGAAGGTAAATACAATACATTGAGATTATTGAGGCAAAGATGCACATTGTAAGTAAAATTACTTTCATATGGTATTGTATATGCTGTTGATTGATAGATGTATGTCATCATACCATGTCCCAAATAGCTAAAAAATCCATTTTCAACATAAGATAATGCTCTATTATCTCAGTCTGCAAAAAGTGCTTAACCTGGTCTACTGTTAAGCCAGACAGCAGAAGCTATATTGGAGTTATGTGAGTAGCATTTCCCTAACCAGAAACAAAATCCTTCTTTCCTTGCTCATCTGAATGGAGTGTATTAACATATGTGGGGTCATGAGACAAAATGTCAGTTTCATTTTCGACACCTAATGTCTACTCCTACTACTGTCATTGGCCAAGGTGTGGAATAACAAAGTTTCCTTTTCCCAACTGAGTTAGCATTAACGAGAGCTGATTTGCAATATGGACAACTGGCTCTTAATGGACAATATATGATCAGATCAAGCTTTCCAAGAGTACCTATTCCGATACCTCTCAGCTCAGCTATTGCTGGTTATTGGTAGCAACCTCTATCAAAATTGGTAGGGATTGGTCCACACACAACAGCCTTGTTTGTGGTAGTATTTTAGCTGCTTGATTGTATTGGCAAAGAAAGGGAGGATGGGAGAGAAGGTGAGGGTAGAGGGAATGACAAATGAGGATGATCATTAGTAGAAGGCTGCAGATCATCATCAGTAGAGTTCAGCTGGGGGATTTGAACATTAGCAGAACTAAGTGCTGCAGCAACTGACTGATCATCAGTGGAGCTAAGCTGGGAAATGACAGATGAGCATCAGCAGAGAGTAGTTGAGCCTTAGCCTGGGAGACAGTCTCTATGTGCTTAGTGGCAGTTGCACCTATTGCCAAGCGGTAGAGGTTGGTTAGTAGGGGTGAGTTGGTCAAAATGGTTGACTGAATTGAGCTATTCTTGCTCATTTCTCAGGGACAATCTAACTTTATTTCTTACTTGAGAGCCTAGATGAGCTTTTCATTACCATTAGAAGACTTGGGAACCAGCAAAAGGAGGTGAAAATATTGATAAGTACGGTTTTACGGGGTGCATGAATGCATGCACAGGTGCGTATTCCGTTCAGGTTTCTGCTTCTTTCTGTCAGCCAAAACTCCTCCTAGGATATCAATCACAGAAGAATGATTTTTACACCATTCTCTTGTGCTGTAGTGTAAGAAGTGCAGTCTCATCAAATACAGGCGAGCAAAATCAAGGAAAAATCGTGTTCTCTGGCCCAAGCAGTCATAGACTCACTGGTAGACGCCATTTTTAATAGCATACGGTCTTCTGAGCATGCTCAATACAGTAGGACGTCAATTAGAATAATCATTCATGGTAAGGCTTGCAGTTTTCCTTCAGTCTTCTTAAGGTACTTTTGGACAAAATTTTAATATTTTTTTCTTGCTGCCATTTTATAGTAAAGAAAAAGTTGTACAACTTGTGATGTTTTTAAATTTTTACCATGCACTGTTTAGAAGTTATAGATCAATTAACATTGAATATTAAAAAAATTCCTGCATAACTTTTCATACATTATACACCATCTTTGATCTTGTGTCATTTCTGGATACCTCTGTATATTATAAAACTGGCGGGAAAAATTAATTGCAAGGTGGGGTTAAGTTATGACGTCATATTAGTCAAACCATTAATAAAAATGGCCACCAGTATGTATTTGAGGACTATTGTTTATTTAGCTGTTTCATCTGGTGAATGCAGGCTCTACGAAGCTCTAAAGCTTGCAATCGTGGCATAATGAAGGCAAACACTCGTTCAAGTTTGTATGCAGTAAATGCCTTTGTGATACACTGATGTTTGAAAGTCAACAAAACTTTATGAGAAATTGCAGCCCATTTTGCAAAACTTAAAAAACTTTTGCCAAATGATGCAACATACGTCAATAGAAAATAATATTATAAACACAATGATATTACTAAAAATTAAATTACTCTCATCATGTTTAAGAAGTCTTTACTCAGTTTTCATCCATTTTACAAACTTTAGTAAAGTTTATTGCATCTCACTATTGAGAAAAAAATTGAAAAAATTATATATTGTAGAAAAAGTATAAAGAAAACAATTTGTTTCCCGAAATCTAAATGGTGCGTTCAGCACGTTGCACCTTAAGGTACAGTACTAACAGTAGTCATGTAAATTGACTGTAATGTGTAATTTTACCCTGTTGTAATCACAAATACATATAATATGTGAATATTAATTTAATTGGAGCTGATGAGGAACTCTCCTAGACTATTAAAACAGTGGTAGCTGACTGTGCTGCAGACCAAGACAGAGTAGGTATTATACTAAATTTAGATGTGATATCAATTTATTTGTCACTAATTAGTACACACAAAAGTATGAAAGTAAATGAAGACCTTTCAGAGTTGATTAATGCAGATAGACTGATAATCAAGCTGATGTATTGCAGTTGGACCTCTAGAAGCAAGTAATAGAAAGAATACCATGTACATTGTATAAAACGTTTTTGTTGTGACTCCTTTTGTGAGATACTGTATAGTGCAAATTTTTTAGGGCTGTAAACTTTGCAGATTTAGCGATTTGTTGAAGATTCACAAAAGTTACTTTTGCAAAAATCAAATTATTATGGTACAAGATTGGTAGGCAGCATAAATTTGCAAAATAGGTTTTTAGGGAAATTTTAGAAATTTACAGCCCTCAAAAATCTTGTGCTATATGGTAACAAGTTTGAATCATGCATACAATTACATTATTAATACTGTATAGCTCATTTGATGGTCTAAAACTAGTGGTTTTGCATCAAATACACCTAAATATTATTTGAGGTCTCTTAATTTGGGGATTTACTATCTTCCCCTTTAAGGACTCTCAGCTTTTCTTGAGGCTACTTCTTGCCCAAAATCTTACTGAAATGCTTCAAAAGCGGGCCATTTTGGCATTTTCTTTCAGTATCACGCTTAAGCGGCTGCAGGATTTGACTACTAGTTGGGCATGGGTCTGGTACAGGAGATGGGTTGGGTGCGCGAAGTGCGCCGCAACTCTGGCCACAATCTTTTTTATTCGCCCTTTTTAGTGCCATTTTTTGGTAGTGAAGGTGACAGTGATGAAGTAGTGGGTGGTGTAGCTCCAACCCTGACTTCTGTAGTAGTAATAGTACTAGTAGTATTAGTAGAGGAACTAGAAGAATAGGGTGAAGGAGAATGAGCAACAACTGACTGTACATCAACTGTAGCTGTAAAAACTGTAGCTGTATCAACCGCAGTAGCAACTAGGCTATATAGACTGAGACTCATGATCATCAACTGATTCAGCAAGAGACTGAACTAAGTCAAAATTAGGAGATAATCTGTATTATTGACTTCTTTACTGTACTTACTAGGTTCACTTTGTAAATGTTGTTCATTTTTAACAGGCTTGTTCGTAAAGGACATAGTGAAGCTTGTCTTTTAGACATTGCAAGTGACAAAAAAAGACACTGAAATAGCACTGAATAATGAAATGATCATGCTTCTTATAGTGATGCTGTGGTGGCCCACTGTGATTGGCCCCAAAGTCTTACCCTCTTCTCCATTATTTAGTCTCTCTTCATCACTTTGTTATCAGTCTGCCATTTATGCATTCATAATTATTAGATATTCATTAAATATTTGAAATTATAATTACAATAACAGTTATTAACTATGTAATAACTATGATGATGTCACACTTCCGTTCAGAATTTTTGGTCGGGCATTGCCCCTAAATGCCCGACCCTGCAGCCGCCTATGGTATCATGTGCTCACAATGGAATCTGCCCATTGCAATTATTATTGGTGGTTTTATTCTGAACTGTCAATCAACCAAATTTACACAAATGTAATTGTTCAAATTTTCTGGCTATATAGTATTACATTATTACGTTTAATTATATTGTCTTATAGTCAAAATTGTATGCATTTTTTCTGATTTTTGCTTAGTTGATCGACTTCCTTATCCATATGCATAATACCAGTACAGTTGTAATGGTCTTGGCTGGACCAATCCATGATCTGGTGTCAACGGAGCATTCATATTAACTTCTTAAAAGTTAAATGATGGTTACAATGAGAATTAAAACATTGCAACAACACCTCATTCATTTGGCTATACATACTCCACTTAACCAATAGTAACCAATTTACAAACACTTAAAATGATTTTTAAGTTATATTTGAAGCATTGCTTATCACTTTCTGTTAAAATAATGTTATAAATTAAAATAATTGTCCATAGTTGAAGCACACCCACTTATTAATTTTTTGAGACATTGTGTCTAAAATAGTGTTGGACCAGTATTTTGGTACAATAACTAAATTGTTATTTATTACCTCAATTTTTGGTATAGTAAAATACTAAAACTATACTATACTAAACCAGACTACATGCAATGTACTAGAACTAATACTATAGTAAACCAGACTACGTGCAATGTACTAGAACTAATACTATACTAAACCTGACTACATGCAATGTACTAGAACTAATACTATACTAAACCTGACTACATGCAATATACTAGAACTGATACTATGCTAAACCTGACTGCATGCAATGTACTAGAACTAATACTATACTAAACCTGACTACATGTAATGTACTAAACATGCTATGCATTATCTAGATGTGTATCTGATAACATACATGCAACCATTGAACCATGCATGACATAGCTTATACTTATACATAATGCATATCACCAATATGCTAATGTGACAAGCACATGCTTCTAGTTCTAGCTAGCTAACATACAAATAATGGCTACTGCCGCAGCTGTGGGGAGTAAAAGATGTCCTGTCTGGAAATTCTTCAAGTATTTTAAAGAAGAAAATAAAACTCTTTGTCTAGTTGTCACTTCTAGTGATGATGGCACAGAAAAAGTTTGTAACAAGGAGTTTAAAGGCCAATTTCCTACTAATTTAAAAAAGCATCCCAAAAGTCAACATGCAGCTTAGTATAACGCTATAGAGATGGAAGAGAATATGAATAATACCACAAAAAAGGCAAAGCAGGGCTTTCCAATGGCTATTACGGATGCAATTCATCCAGCAACGAAGTATGATGTCAAGTCAAGACAAAATGTTTTTATTACGAGGAAGATGGCTATATTTGTTGGGGGAACAAATGTTCCTTTGAGTCTGGTGGATTGTCCTGAG
>NW_003546313.1:218137-235250 GCF_000090795.2 Amphimedon queenslandica | reverse complement strand
AAGAGCATTCCACCACTGATAGTGATGTGATCGAAATTCAGGATGATGAAGAAAAAAACTCATTTGACGAGGATGATAGCAATAGTATGGGAATCGAAGATAGCACTGTAACATCACTATCACAAATCAATCAGGCAGAAGAAGAAATAGAAGAGTGTGATCGCTTAAAAAGAGAAAACTTGGCAGCCTTCACTGGATGGAAGTGTATCAGTTGTTTCATTCACACATTGCAACTAGTTGTGAAGCTTTTTGAAACTAACCCTTCATTTCAGTTAAGTCTTGAAAAAGCTAAGAGTCTAGTTAAAGCATTTAACAAGTCATGCAATGTGACAGAGAAACTAACTGATCGAGCAGGGAAGAAATTAGTAAATGACTGTCGTACTCGTTGGGATTCAACTTTCGTGATGATTGCGAGATTACTGGAAGTGAAGAATCACGTCAGTTAAGTTGCTGATGAGCTTTTCCTGGATATGTCTCTATCACCAATGCAATGGAAACATCTTGAGATTATACATACTTTACTGAAACCTTTTGCTCATCACACAAATATTGCAAGTGCTGATAAAAGCACAACAATTGCTATGGTAATTCCCATATTAAAAGAACTGGAATTTCATTTAAATGAGGTAAAAATTGTGTCCCTAATTATGCTGTGTATTATTTTTACTACTATTATTTGTTACATTAATGCGTGACATATATTCAATTTTTAACTTGATTATTTTAAAATTTCTAGATGGCAAAAGTTCAAGGCATCAGTGGCATTGCTAAAAAAATGCTTTCTGATATAAACAGAAGATTTGATCCAGTTAAAAATCGTCAAGCTCCTAATTTTGATCCACTTTATGTGGCGTCAACTCTGTTAAACCCTCCATATCGTCTTTTACTTAATACCAATCAAGTAATTGCAGCAAAATCTTTTATTTTATCATTGATTGCTAATGGAAAGTCTGGCAGCCAAGATTCTTCTACCTGTGAGCCTACCACCAGTGTGTCTCAGGAAACAGAAGAACCCCCAGTGAAGTGGTTTAAACATCTTAGCCGAGTAGATGAGCTGTTATCAAAGAGCAGAGTCTAAGATGTGCAACACTTTCTGCAGCTTCACCCAAAGAACCTGAATTGCAGAAATATTGTGAAACCTGTCACTAAAAAGATGATCTTCAAGTTGACCCTTTTAATTATTAGATTTCTAATGCTGCTACTTTCCCTCTGCTATTCCAAATTGCTTGTGAACTCTTAGCTACTCCTGCCTCCTCTGCGTCGGTGGAGAGTCTTTTCATATGGAGGGGACGCAACAAGGGGCAAAAGGAATCGCTTAAATGAGTACCATTTAGAAAGAGAAATACTAATACGCAAAAACAAGGATTATCTGTAAAATGTACATTACATTAATTAAGTGATTCGTACACTGTACTGTTGAAAAGTTAATTCTTTCACTAAGACATTTATAATACTGTGTTCTGACACATATGTATTGTTACTGGCAATAAAATTATTTATACTTTAGTATGTTAATAATCTACAAAAATTTTAGAATACTAGAACTAGCATTTGAACTAATACTAAAACTAAACCTACTAATCACTGGAACTAATACTAGAACTGAACTAGTTGTCTATTAGTTTATAACTATTACTAAAACTAATCACCTATAACTAATACTAGTACTAAAACTAATCCCAAATTAGTACAGAACTAACACCAGTACTAAAACTAGTCCCAAATTAGTACAAAACTAATACTAGTACTAAAACTAATCCCAAATTAGTATGGAACTAATACTAGTACTAAAACTAATCCCAAATTAGTACAGAACTAATACTAGTACTAAAACTAATCCCAAATTAGTACAGAACTAATACTAGTACTATAACTAATCCCAAATTAGTACAGAACTAATACTAGTACTAAAACTAATCCCCTATTAGTATGAAACTAATACTAGTACTAACTATAACAGTCAGTACTGGTCCAACACTAATCTAAAAGCACTCTTTACTTGACTACTGTTTAAGATAGCATGCTGTGGATATAGTCTGTCAGTGTTTAATCTAGGAAATTTGATTATTTATGACTAGTTATGTACTCCGTATCTTGTTCTTTTTATTGAGCATATGCATGCATTAGTTGAATTAAAAAATGATAAAAACTAGAAATAAAAAATTTTTCAAAAATAAAATAAAGTAGGGTTGAACGTACAAAAGAATGGAAACAAGACTTAGCAGGGTTACTCAATTTATATTGTACAATGTCGGTACTACCTACATCGTAACTCTACATTGCAGCTTTTTGTGCCAAATATTTAGAAAGCAATCTCATCATTAAAAAGGCTGCAATGTAGGGTTAAGATGTTGGTAGTACTGACATTGTACAATATGAATTGAGTAATCCTACTAAGTCTTGTTTCCATTCTTTTTTATATTCAACCATACTTCATTTTATTTTTTGAGAATTTTTTTATTTCTAGTACAATTAAAAGGAAGTGACCAGATTGTATGGATATAACTTTGCTGTATATAAGCTTACTGTCTGTTTGTCTCTGATTTGCTTTCTTTCTCTCTTGGGCTTTAGTGTGCCAGCCACAGGAGCATGACTTATCATCAGACGAGGCACTTTTAGGAGAA
Source organism: Amphimedon queenslandica (assembly GCF_000090795.2). Taxonomy (NCBI): domain Eukaryota; kingdom Metazoa; phylum Porifera; class Demospongiae; order Haplosclerida; family Niphatidae; genus Amphimedon; species Amphimedon queenslandica. Next base: position 232,626 of record NW_003546313.1, on the reverse strand, counting down.
AAAAAGCAGCCTTGCCTGCTTTTTTTGCACCTCTCAATGGAAGCTATCTCAGCTGAGACAGTTTTGTTTGAAGGCTTCTTTCCTCACCCAGTGAATGCTGGTCTTCCTTCGGCTAAATCCATTAGAGAGTCAGAGTTCTGGCCAAGGCCACAAAAGTGATACGACGACATTTCACAATTCAAGAGTGAAAGCAAAGCAAAAGTCTAATAGTTCTACAATACAAAAGAAGCATGAAAAGTATACTGGACCTTTAAATGCTACACTACAAGAAATCAAAGGAAAACTAGCAGACAGGACCAACTATGATTGCTCACATTGTTTAATTTTAATTTTTGAAAGTGCTCATGTGATCTTATCTACTACCTACAACCTAGCTAAAGTATGCGAAGGTGCATCAATGTGAGCAGAAAAAACTCACGTGAGCTACCTTCAACCTACAACCTAAAATATACCTCAGACCTGAGTTGCTTTTCTTTTCCACTTGGACGACCAATACTACTAAGAGTTCATCCTGAAACTTCATCATTCTCCACCAAAAAACGAGCAATAGCATCATGTGTGTGCATCCATGTTTGATCTAAATATATAACTTTTTCTCTTCTCCGTTCCTCTTCATCCTTATGAAAAACTCTGCTCATTGAATAGCTAATTGGGGTTCTTTAAATATAAGCGCTTGTCTTGTTTTTTGCCACAGGCTTGTTCGTTGTCCCTAAAAATTATATTTCTACAAGTCATTTTGGAGTTCAAGAATGGTGACCATAATTTACAAAAGGTAAATTCATCATTGTAGAAAATCAACATGTAAGTGCTGTTAGTCTGCAATTGTTTCTAAAAGTTACATAGTAACATTTTGCATCCTCTGAATTAATGTTATGATAAATAAAGCTCAGGAAGTTGGATTTTTACGCTATAAAGATTAATTGTCCTATCCGCATTAAGATATCTTTTGTCAATTATAGTCACAACTAATTATTATCAGTCTTCTTTAATTCAATGAGGAAGTTACTAACTGTAACCTGAAACCTGCTATCATACATTTCATAAATCTTTCGTCATATAACTAGGCGGTCAAAACTGCCAAATACCCTCTATAAAAATAAGTAATTTGTGCAAAGGTATGGCATAATTATACCTTAGTACAAAAACATTTAAATCTCATTGCAGATTATCATTGGACAAACATTTATACACACTAAATATGCAATACAATGTTCTTATTGAGAATCCTAAATACAAAGTGAATTTGTTCATAACAATTAATGTACCAGTGATCGTAGTGGTCTTTTATAAAGGGTTGCTTCCTTGCCCTCCTTTATTTGCCTGCATCTTATTCTCTTCTCCAACCAAATAATTAGACATCCGGACGACGAGCCTCCTCTCTCCAGACTTGATCCTCTTCCCTTTTGCAAGCATATCCTAGACAATATAAGTTAACTTTAATAATTACAGCATAACAATAGTAATGATAACTTATCCATATAAGACAAAAAGTTGAGTCTTCTGATGCAGGGCACAGCTAATACCGCTACCACTACAAGCTAAAAAATTATAACAAAAACAAGATTTATCATAGATTTTTGCTTCAAGCACTAAACTAAGGAGCTTTACTAGATACAACTTGTAACAAGTCCAACATAATGGTGTAGCAGTTTGGTAGTAGCTTTATTGTTACGTGTAGCATCCAATAAGATGAATGAAGTCCAAAAAACAGTGACAACAATAAAGAACGTCGGCAAGGACAAGACTTGCACAGAATGTTTATTTTGTACATGTAAAGGGCGTTATTGTGCCCACCCACTTTTGTTAGACGCATGTGCGCACATGTGACTTCCCTGATATCATATAATGTTTACTACTAGCTCATTTCCTGTGCCAACTAAACTCAAACCGGCCATAACCAGGACCAATCTGATCCCACATTACCATGTACCCAGCTCCTCTGCCGACACACCACCTATCTCTGCAACTCCTATTGAAGGTAAGTAACTGTCTACTTGCTGAACATGGCTGGTTTTCCTCAAAGGGTATCGACAATGTATTTTTCGGTATTTACTTCAGGGTCGTTATATCATTCTATGACCATAATAATGATGTGTTCCAACTCGCTTTCTCTAAAAAGATTATATACTCAGAAATGAGCATTCAAAAATGCTCATTTTGCTTGCTTCAATGTTACGTCCTCTCGGTTGGTGAGGCTAATCGTGACATCATGTGAGGCATAAATGTAGATAAATCCATTGCTGTACAGGGGAAAACAATCCATTATAATGCCCAGTAATGTAATAGCACTAATTTAAAGACTGGGATCATTAGCATTCATTATTCCAAGCATGTAAACTCCAAATTCTACAAGTAGGCATATTTTCTAATTTCATTTTCTGTATCTTTTTCTTGCAGTTTCATGCTTGAAATAATGAAAGCTATCATCCCAATCTTTAAATTAGTGCTATTACATTACTAATAAAAGACTATTTCCAATTGTACTGCTGAATTCTAGCTTCTGAATATGTCAATTTAGTCACACCCACTGGCAGGATGTAACACTGAAGCTAGAAATATCAGCATCTTTTAAGGCTTATAATTCAGCAAATAAATTTGCTACACAATAGCAGTTGAAACACATTATTACTATGGTGAGGCAATCTATAAAATAAATACCCAAAGAGTACATGGAACTTACCCTTTAAAACAAGTCATCATTAGATCCATCATTAGATTTAGTAATCGCACACGACAGGAAAGAATTCTTAATCAGGTTTTTTGGTATAGAATTCCATGCAGACATAACCCACTTACAAAAGCAGACTTTGTGAAGGGGCTTTTGTTTTGACCCTAGGTATATTCATGACAAGATTGCTGTGAAAGCCAAGTGTCATATGAACTTCTTAAGTGACTTTTGGAAGGTCCTTTCCATGCTACACCTTCTGCTTGTATGAACATTGTGCAGCCTCCAGGAACAACTGATGTTTGTAACTTGAGACGTGCACATTCAGATTTTACAGCTTCACTCATGTGGCATCAATAACTATCTCATACCATGTGACGTTTTGCAAAGACGGAGAAGCAAGAATGATGCAAAGGTATTCTACAGTTAGGGCCTCATTTATCAAACCTTTTGAGCTAAATCACACAATTAAACCCGGTATGGCACCAATTTCTTTCCTGACGCGAGCCCCTGTACCTTTAAAAACTACAAAAGTTTCAATTTTGTTACATCAGCTTTGGCAGTTAGTACAACCATGAAGTGATTCTTTCATGTCCTGTTTTTATTGAAATGGACTTTGCACCAGTAACGTCAATTTGTGGCATCAGATGGCATGTCAAAGCAACAGGCAGTCTCATCCATGGCAAATATTAAATTCTTTGAAAACGTCTCAGACAACTGCAGCCTCCTCTAACACATGATGAAATCAGCCAATTTTCTAAGACAGGCTTCTGGAGAGTTCTGGCAAACAGTAGTTTTTCTGTGAAGAGAAGGATGTTTTCTTCATAGAAAACCATTCAGCCAATCAATGCTGCCTTTCAAAGAGTCATTAACTGACAAGACTCTTCCCTCACGCAAAATCATCACACAGGATACACAAAGATTACCTTGCCGCAAATTAATGATCCAGTCAATGAGACATTCTTCAATATCTTCATGAAAAGGTCTCCTTTCCCCTCCTTCCAGACGATTACTTTTGCTCTTTCCTTCCTTCTATATCTTAGTTGACTTATTTTCTTGCTTCATCCACTCGCGAATTCTCTTCCTATTGACTGCAAAGTCTCTTGATGCACTAGCAATACACTTCTTTCTTGCAACTTCAACAGTTTTGAACTTGACTTTAAAATCTTTCAGCCATTGGAACCGCAGCTGCTTTGTCAACGTAATTCTAAGACACTGGATCAAAATGTGTTACAATGTGCTCATTTCTGGGTTTCCACATATTGCTCACGAGCGTTATTTAGAGGATTGGCTTTCATTTAAAACATGAGCGTTTATTGCCCCACCAGCACTTCTAACCATTAGAAGATAGGCCCATCTTTAAGGAGGGTGTCACATCAAGAAATTACGGTACTTAAATTGAAAGAAACAAAACAGCGGCAGTTTGTGATGATAGTGCCATGGTCTTGAGAATGCACATGGTATGCACATGCAAAATCTATGAATTACCGTAAGGTTACTTTTAAATGCAGGTATTATTAATTGCAAATTTTGCGTTTGGGTTAAAAATCGCAATTATTAATACGTGCAATTATTAATTATGACATAATGATGCCATATAACTATTAGTAATAATTAGTTAATTGCAATATTTAATATCAGCAAAATGTACCCTGTGCTAAAATCTCAAAATTTAGTACCCGCAATTAAAAGTCACTCTAAGGTAGTAATTGAGATTCATGAATTTTGAAATTTGCACAAAGCCATGCATTCAAAAATTAAAAACAGACAAAAGTTTCCAGATGTACTGTATTTCTACAAATGTTAGGGGAGTACAATGCCTTTTTTTTGGCATCCCTGGCAATGTTAGTTCCCATCACTCACTCCCCACATTTGTGTATTCTGTCTGTAACCATCCTAAGCCTCCATTTGGGCCCACTGGGATGGGGGCTGCTCTGAATGGCTCCTTTTTACAATGTGTGGCACAATTCCTAAGCAGGCTCTCCAATTGAGCCGCTCTTAATGTTTCTCATCCCACAGAAGATGGCATGACCATTGGTTACCCATTGCATGCCTGCTGTTGCGACCAGGCCATTCAGCGGTGTTGACATGACACTTGAAATCCGTATGCCTACCTACACATTGTGTCTTGCGCTGTTAGCAATCGACCAGTTGGTGGGTCTGACATGATATGGTACACATGTCTGTGCAGCATGCTTAGATTCTTTCCTCACAGCCATGTCTGTTGGCGTAAGACAATTTGGCAGCGCTGACATGTCATGACTATGTGTGATTATACCTATACCATTGGCCTTATTCATGTACTCCAGTGGTTGTTATTAACCCCTCAGCTGTGGCTACAGGATTTTGGGGAGTGGTCCTTACTTAATTTCAGATGTATTCCCTCCTTATTTGAGGTTTATGTAGGCCAATGGTTATTAAATTAGCAGTAAAAGCTTGCATTGTAAATCAGTTACTCATAAGGAGGGGCCACTGCTTAACATTTGGGTGGTTTGTCCTCGTGGTCAGTTGTGTTAGCTTGAGTAATCAAGTGGCCAAGTCTTTGTTCTTTGCTGTGTCATTTTCTTTATCCCACCTAGCCTATTGCATTTCATTTCTCCAATCTGTTGAGTATTGAGCCTCGCTTGAATTAGTGTTTTTCCCCATCACTCACTCCCTCATATTTTGTGAAGTCTGCCTTTTTGGGCCCCAAGGAAGAGAGCTGCTCTGAATGGTAGCTGCTCCTACATGGTGGGGTAGAAAGACTAAGCTGGCTTTCCAATTAAGCTGCTCTTAATCGGTTTTATGATGATGATTATGGTATGATGATAGGGTATTCATGGCATGCCTGTTGTTGTCGCTGGACCATTTCACGTTGTGAACATGCCACTGTCTCCTGTGATGTGCATATCCGTACGCCCATCTACACATTTGTGGCTCAAGATGTTAGCAATGGACCAGTTGGTGAAGGCTCTGACATGCTGTGAGACACCTGCCAGTGCAGGATGGTCAAAAGCTTCCAACAGCCATGGCATCACACTATTGGTACTGGACCAATTGGCAGTACTGACAGGTCATGCTCCTACCATTGATGCCATTGGTCTTATCCATGTTCTCGTGGGGTTGTTACTAACCCCTCAGCTGTGTATATAGGCAGGATTTTGGGGTGGCCGTAGCGAAATTCCAAACCTCCTTTTTTCGTTTCAGATTTCCAGTGGATAACCTCAAATTTATAATTTGCAATACTAAAAAAAACCTGATAAGACTGAGTTCTTATCAGTTGAGGGTTTGTTTTTTAATGTAGCAAGTTCTACTTGCTTGTCACTAGTTGTTTCTTCTTTTTCTCAGTTTTATCGTATAGTTTGTACAAAAATACACTGATTGGACAAAGTTATTATTCAAGGTTGGTTTTTAAAATGATGTTTCATGATCTTTTTCTCACCATTTGTTTCTTTTTTCTCACTTCCATGTACCAGGAGTGACTGATATGACAAATTTTTTGTAAGGTGAGGTTGGTTCTAAAGTTTTTTCTACTGACTACTCACTACTTGCAACTTATTTTTTCAGTTTATGCCTTGAGTGACTGATCAGTTTTTACTTTGGAGTTTGGTTTTTAAATGATATTTCATGTACTACTTCTCACTATTTGTTCTTTTCTCAGTTTTATAGTATAATTTAAAATACCTGAAATATTTGAATATTTATTGGCAGATGTTGGTTTTGCAGTGATGTTCTTGTTCTACTAACTTTACTCTATTTGTTTTTTTGGTTTCATTTCATAGTGTATGCCAAAAGTGACTGATCAGACTTAGTTACTTTTATTTGAGTTTTGTTTTAAAATTATTTTTATGTACTACTGACTTCTGACTATTTGTTTCTTTTTTCTCACTTTCATCGTATACTTTATACAACAAGTGACTTATCTGACTCAGTTTTAATCATCTGAGGTTGGTTTCTATTCCAAAAATGTTCATGTTCTTACTTATCACTTTTTATGCTTTCTTTTCTGAGATCCACAGTGTAGCATAAGATTGTTTCTTGAGCTACACCAGAAAGGAATTTATGTGACAGGTACAATGAAAGCAGACAGGCTTGGCTTCCCAAAAGAGCTAAAAGGAGACAGTAAAGAAAGGGTTTAGAGAAAGAGGGGAAAGTGAGAGTCGTCATTGCACAGTAAATAAAAGCCTCACTGTGTCAGTCTTGCAAGACACCTGGCCAGTCACTGTGTGCTCTCCCTATTGCCAATCTGTGCCATTGGATGAGTTACTATGAAAGATGAAGAATGGTGAACACAACACATTCCCGTCCTCATTCAGTTACTACCTGCAACAGGTACATGGGAGGTGTAGTCAGGAATGTTCAAATGCGCAAGTATTATCATGCTAGACTCAAGAGTAGGAACTATTATAAGTACCTGTTTTGGATGCTCTTTCATGTTACCATCACAATACCTTTATTATGTCAAGAGCAAGTCCAGTCATTCTCAGTGACATCAGAACCTCCTAAGCATTCTCTCAGTGACATCAGAACCTTGTAAGCATTCCGAAGAACTTTAGCACATCAACTCCTTAATGAATAGTGCTCAAGAAAATATAAAGGAAGGAGACCATCTTCAGTTGCGACAAAAAGTTTAAACCCACCCATTTTTCACTCTTTGGACATGGACAACAGTAGAAATGCTACTACTGCTCCCTAAAAGGAAAGAGAAAAGACATGAAATGGTATTGTGATGACTGTAAATTACATCTTTGCCATAAAGGTTCAGATACAGAGTGCTTCTTGAAACACCATATCCATCACTGTCAAGAACGATCTGACTGCCTTTTATTCCTCAAAAAATCTTCCATGTATCACTCTATATGCAATATTACCTCTCTCTAATAAACTCATAGTAACTCAGAACTAAGCACTCTGATTCACACATTATTATCAATCAGCTCTTTTCAGAGCCACCTAAGTATAATTAAAGCCAACCATACCTTGTCTTTATTTTGCTTTGTCTTTTCTTTGAGAGAAGTGAGACTGAGAATCGAGGTTTGATAGCACAAGGTACAAGGTGAGGTTTAACTATTATAACATTAATTGTAGCACAAAATTATAAAAAAGATTGAGAAAAGTCAGTCATCAATTTTCTGTCCTTTCTTGCAACATAGCATTAATCCTACAAACAATATTGAAGTTATGGATTAAAATAAAATAAAACTTATCTTGAGGATTACTTCTAGTGATATATTGCTCAACATTGTAAAAAAATTAGTAATGAGACATTTCACAAGGTCAGGGTCTTATAGTTGCAGTGATGACTACAGAATGGCGAAGAAGGTAAGTGATAAGACAAATAAAAGCATTAAATAACACTCACTTTTAGCCAAGAGAACCTTATTTAACTCAAATATATCCATACTCTCTGTTCTAATGACAAAAGGAGAGGCAGAAAGCTTCTTCTCAAGTTTTCTCTTGAAATCTATGGTGCGTGTGGCCTCAGTTTACCTTACAACCATAGATAATAGAGTAAATGAAAGGATTGGAAACTTCTGTGTTGCTACATTGACTTTGTACATTGCTAGGCAACAGATGCGGATGACCCCTTTTCTTAGCAATGGCTGCCAACTTTTAGCAAGGAAACGTCTTGTTTGTGACCTGTCAATGGCTGTCATTAATTAGTAGTGTCATTATTTGTCATGATTTATATGAAATAAAGTAGAAGAAATATGTCTCTATCCACCAGACAACTTCTGTAGTGCATTTATCATTACTCACACTTATTTTTTGCTCTTAAATGACTGTGATTGCAACTACATTATGTTTTGTACCTTTTTCTCGAAAGTGTTAAACAAATGTGACCATAATTGACAAAAGGTACATTATGGCGGATAGAAAAATTGGTCTTTATAGCCTAAAAAATCCAACTTCCTAAGCTCCATTTATCATAAAATTACTCCAGAGGATGCAAAAAGTTACTATGTAGCTTATAGAAACAATTGTTAACTAACAGAGCACTCACAGGTTGCTATTTTTCATTTTAAAGATGAATTTTAATATCCGCCATAAGGTACCTTTTGTCACAAATAAAAGAACTAATTCAATGATTCAATTGAGCATCACTAGTTGGAGGTCACCCACTTTGTTTCATTTCAAAATATGATTTCGTCTATCTGTAATTATCAATTTACTGGAGAGGTTTGTTTTGTACCCTTAACTTAAAAACTAAATGGTCTATGACATCAACTATCTCACTATTCAACTATCTCGCTTAGAACATACTGAAGGTCACTGGCACACTCTCAGTCATATAGATTATAAATTACAGAAAATATACAAATAAACATGTAATATGGTGATTATTGATTGACATTGCTCATTAACTATAAATTCCAACTGCAAACATCATGATTGCCACAGCAGACTACTTGGGCAAGTAGAAAGACTGTCCCCCTACATTATTGAAGGGTTACCTGTACCAAATAAAACAATATGCAAGCCTTAACCAATGAAAATGTGTGCCTACTTGCAAGCAGCCATTACAATCTTGACATACAAATAATTAGAGCATTTATGGTCTAATAGTCTAGGCACTTATGGTTTGCATAGTAACTCTGCACCTACTTTTTTCAGATACTTATTTTCGCTTCCTGTATTTCCCTTACTGTCAATAACTATACACTTTACAGTCATAGGCAGCTGCAGGCCCGGGCAAGCCCAGGCTTTGCCTAGGAAGTTTTTATCAAAACCACACCCAAAGGTGTGTCTTGTTATGATTAGGAGTGAGATCATCACTGTAATTCATTTTTTATAACCACAACTGTTTATATAAGTATCAACTCATCTTTACAGTTATTTTAGTGTGGTAACTGGCTTGTGACAGTAACTTTACAGTCATTTAATTAATTGACCACACCCACAATTGTTATGAACAATTAATGAGCCCAGGTTAAAGTAAAATCCTGCAGCCACTTATGTTTACAGTACATAACGGAAAGGAAACATGCATTATCATTTCTTGAAAAGTGACAAGACAATTATTTTGCAAAAGTATCATAGTATTATAATTATTATAAATTTAATCATTACTGATCATTACTTGTCGATAGGAAGAAAAAGGTGCTTTTCCAATAAAAAGAAGTTAATATCTCGAACGAAACAAAAAAGACATAAAACATCTATTATCAAAGTCAGCATTCCTGTTCCCAAAGTGAAAGTTACTAGTGCTTAATTCGAAGTTACCATTCCCCTTTCTAAATCGATGCCACTCACATTACTTTTGCCTTTATTACATAAGAATTGAAAATGACCACTGTACCACTTGGATGGACCATCACATCACATCATGATAAACAGCACAAAAATCCATTGGTCTTCTGTTATTTTGAGCAAATGAAAGATAAACCATTAAGCTCATATACACTTAAAATATTACCATCTTTATCATATAGATTATTGTCATTTAACTGTCCAATTACACTCCCAACCTCAGTACTCATCAACATCTGCAACACTAGTTCAATATTGCACCTTCTTAACTCCATCACTAACATGAAAAATTGTCTCAGAACTTCACAACCCAGCTATTTAGCTCTTGCAGACACAGAATGAGGGAAATTAGTCAATCGCGAAGGTTAGCTATACATGAATAATTTTTGTTAGAATTAGTCTTAAAATAGGACAAATTATTGCTGTTGTAGATGAACATCCTTGCAATACAATACACCACATTAACTGTTTTCACTGAGACCATCAATTCATGAAAAAAACCAAAAATTATTTATCTAGAAAGAATAATATCTGAAAGAAGCAACAAAACTGGCCATTACAGTTAACAGTACAACACATCAAGATCTATTTACCATCATGCAACAACATCACAACGACATTGTTCAGTTATATCCAAAGAACAGTTTTCAAGACATATTCTGGAAAAGCCAATATGATTCCGCACAAAAAGTAAAATGGTTATCGCTGGAATTCTGCTATGATTCGATTGTGTATATACCAGCACCACAAATCATCCAAAGCATATGAGCTACTTAGAAAATCAAATTGTATTTATCTACCATCACAACGGACACTCTGAGATTATACTCATTTCATTGACTTATCTTCTGATTTCACTCAGGACCTCGACTCACAGCTACTTCAAGATTCAGAGTTTATATCTTTGAAAGAGCATGAAAAATACGTAGGCCTCATTGGTGACGAAATGCATGTGAAACGAGGGCTCATGAATGATAAAAATACAGGAGAGTTTATTGGGTACTGCAATTTAGGAGACATAAACAACCATTTAACCCAACTGAAACAGTATTCTAACAACACTTCACAAGGCACATGCTTAGCTACTTCAGTTATGGTTATAATGATCCAAGGCCTATTTAACAGTTTCACTTTTCGATACGCTAGTTTCCCAACATCAAATCTTTCTGGAGAACAATTAGTTCCCATTTTTTATGAAGCCATAATGCGAAGTGAGAGGTGTGGTTTGAAGGCTGTATCTATAGCACTAGACAGAAATTCAGTGAACAGGAAGTTTATCAAGCTAGTTGGCCACCAAGATTCACCTGTAAAACAAATTCTGCAATCCAACAACACATTAGAAGTTTACCTAATTTCCGATCCACCACATCTTAAAACTGCACATAACTGTCTTTCCAATCCTAATGGTACAAAGACTTCTATCAAAATACATGTATTTTATGGCATTCACATGTGTAGTTTAATGGGACACCAATAACTTGGAAACACATCAGGCAGTTGTACGAGATTACAACCAAAACAACTGGGGTCACAACACTTCTAAAACTTATAGATGAACATATTCATCTCAATTCATTCTCAAAGATGAGAGTTGATCTTGCAGCAGAAGTTTGTCTTGATTATGTAAAAATATCATTATTCTATTTTCAAAACAGACACTAAGTCAAACAGTAGCAATAACTGTAAGAATGCACTTTAAGGAAGAAGCTAGTGAGACTGCAAACTTCCTAGAAATGATGCATAAATTCTTTGATTTGCTGGACGTTACTAACTATACGAAGTGTTACACAAAGTTAATATATTTTCAAACACCATATAGATGGAGAAATGATTTTGAAATCCAGGTATAAATAATAGTCAATAAAATAGAATGTAAAATCTTTAGTGACTAACTTTATAGTGGCTCAAGTCAGAATTCTTGGTATGTTTAGAGAAATGGGAAATTGAAACCAAATTAAAATCAGAAATGAAGTCAAGTGACAGGAAGAAACTAATGTTGAGTGATGAAACACTCTTAGGACTGAGAACAATGGGTAAGCAATAATAATTATTACATATTCGTTAATCCAATTGTCATACACATAGCTTACTCCTGCATCGAGTTAATCCATTTCATCTTCACCATTCCGGGAGTAAGATCATTCCTCAGTGAACACATTTCCCAGGATCCTCTTAAAAAGTATTTTGGGAGACAAAGACAGAGTGGAGGTGTAAATGAAATCCACACTACTAAGGAGTTTCTAAAAATAATGATATATTACACATAGTAAACTCAATTAATATAGAAACACATACAAGAAATGTAAGAGGGACAAGGAGTAATGAGTTTACTTACGTAACTACAGAACCTCTATAGAAGCGTCAAAGGAATGAAACCAATGAAACCACTGTTTTACAAAGTAAGAAATTTAAATTTTGCAAAAATAATAACCATTAAACAAATTATACTTCAAGTACTTTGCAAAAGGCACTTAAAGATAAGGAAATTGATCTTTCATCACCTGAGGCAGCAACAGCTAAACATACAGCAACAGAAATAATAAAATGAATGACCTTCGCAAAGAATAAGACAGCAATTCAGCCATTTGAACTGTATTTATCAGAATTATTCCACTTATGGATAGACAACAACAAGGCCATAATGAGCTCTATCAGTGAGCAAATCTGCCTTTGCTTTAGCCAGTTTACTTCATCTACTGATTATACAACCTTTGGGTCATGTCCGTACTCCACTACTGGTGTTAGCTGTTCACCGATTCTCTCCTTTTACATAACATGTCACTACTTCACATATTTCTGGAAATATGCATATCCTACATTAAATACAAATAAAGTTTGTGAAACATCACATTTAACATACAATGAGGAAAATGCACTGTGGTACATTGCAGGCTATGTTATCTGAAAGGTCAAAAGCCAACTACACAAATCATCTTCATATGACAGCTTTGCAACTGTACTAGATAACTTAATAGAAGAATCAGGAAATGATGATGATGAAGCCACGGCTAACGTTGATGAGGCATGTTTAGCTTCTGGTAGCACTGCTGAAACTTGGATTAACTCCATTAATCGAGGAGGTCTTATCAAATGTAACAATGAGTTTTATCAGTTTGTAAGAGCCATAGAATTTGAAATGAAGGTGTTGCTTCAAGTACCTTAAACACACAGCCAGTGTCACATCGGAAATCCAAAGGATTTTGCCACCACATTGTCAACAAAATTTATAAAATAGAGCTGTGGAGACCAACTTTACCAACTGAAGCTACTCAGGAGCCAACAGAAGAAGTGCTACTCCACTTACTCACCGTCTACACTACTGCTCAAGTCCATGCCTTTGCTACGAAGCCAGTAGAGGACTGTAAAAAAGAGAAAAAGAAAACATACAAAAATCCAAAAGCCTCAGAAAGAAACTGTTACAGTGATGCTAGCTTGCTTATACTCTAGTCTGTCTTGGTCTCAATCCATGCATGCTATGCCATGCTTTTTGTGGATTATAATATTATTTTCTCATGTTAAAGTTTTAAAATTAGAATTGAAAGACTTGTGCTATGGAGGTAACTAGCATTTCCAGCCACGAACAGAAGTTTCCAATCCTTTTCATTTACCCTATTATCTATGTTACAATAGCATAGTGACGAAGCTTATGACATGTCCCAAAATTGCAATGGAACTTCCGGTCATGCCTGACTTAATGATATTCATGATAATACAGTACAGTGCTTTAAAAAAGCTAAGTAGCTACTTTGCAGTTACTGTACTGTTGCGTAGGTTGTTTGGTGCTCTTCATTGCGCATGCGCAATGTGACAGTGGTAGTAGCACACGTGGTCAGTAGCAAACAGTAACTTGACGTTAGAATTGAGTAAAGACCATCCTAAACAGGCTTCTAATAGCAGAGAGCAGCAGTAGAATTGAACTTGGTGGGCACAGACAGCCAAGAGAAACATCCTAAAGTTTTTGAGACCCTCTGGAACGAGTGAGTGCTTGCTATTACTGAACATGTGACTGGGCGTGACCGCAGTACTTCCTGGGTGTAGTGAAGCAAAATTACTACCTACGAGCTACCTACGAAGTTCTCTTCTCAACAGTACTCTACTTTTGCTACTTAGCTTTTTTAAAGTGTAACTGACATGATTTTTTGGGGTATTTTTTTATTGACCTAACATGATCATATAATCATAAAAATGCTGTATGGAAAGTTTTATTGTTTGGAAAAAATTATTCACAGAGATATGAGCCTTCAAAGTTGCTCATTTTGCTTCCTGCCATTTTACATCCTGTCAGGGGGTGTGGCTAAACGTGATGTCATACAAGGCTTATGGTTGACTTTTACCATTGACTGCAGTGTAACTTCAGTAAATAATATCTCTGTTAGATTTCATTTTATACCTTGTAGCTTTAATCCTGTGGTAGAAAAGGCAGATTGTGCTTATAATTCATAATAGTCAGAGAACATCTGAGTCATTATGGCTGGTATAGCTTGCAGCTCATAGCCTACTTTTGACAATTCATAATGAATCTGTTCTTGTGTATTTTGTATATTTAATAGTTCATCTTGTGTTCTAAGACTGGAAAGAAAATTAGTTCATGAAA
>NW_003546313.1:214775-218117 GCF_000090795.2 Amphimedon queenslandica | reverse complement strand
TGGATTGTCAAAAGTAGGCTATGAGCTGCAAGCTAACTAGCCATAATGACTCAGATGTTCTCTGACTATAAAGAATTACAAGCACAATCTGCCTTTTTTACCACAGGATTAAAGCTACAAGGTATAAAATGAAATCTAACAGAAATATTATTTACTAAAGTTACATTGCAGTCAATGGTCAACCATAAAACTTGTATGACATCACGTTTAGCCACACCCCCTGTTAGGATGTAAAATGGCAGGAAGCAAAATGAGCATCTTTGAAGGCTCATATCTCTGTGAATAATTTTTTCCAGACAATAAAACTTTCCATACAGCATCATTATGATCATATGATCACGTTAGGTCTATAAAAAATACCCCAAAAAATCATGTCAGTTTCACTTTAAAGCACTCTATTGTATAATGATATTCATATATATTTTAAAGGAATTCATTGCAAAGTGTTATAATTGTCATGGAAACGAATATACAAAATGGTGACAGTTAATGTAAAAAAGCGTACTAGTGCCAGCAACAGTAAAGCCAATAGGTATTATAGAGAACTGCACGAATGAAGCAGTGACTACAAAAACAATGAGGAGATAGATGGTTGCTTTGAAGAGCTGGAAGTAGGTGTAGATAATTGTTATGAGGTAGAAAGGCTTGTTGAAATGAGAGTGATAAAAGTAAGTCCTATTGGTCATTATTACAAATTGAAAAATAATTGGTCATTCTGGGTATTATTCATTATTTGGTCCTTTAGAAGAATTATCCAAAGGAAGAATCTTCTTGGATACCAGAAAGTCAAATAACAAGTACTGCAGTACAGTTAGTGATTAACTTGACAATGTATAATAGCTGCTATGATTGGCTTTGTGACCATATAGGTTATTTCATAACTCTCAGCCCCCTGTTAGAGATGCTTTGGATGCTTATAGTTCTGATTCTGATGCATTACATCATAGTTTGTCGTCTGGTATCACAGCCAAAAGAACACAATTAACCCATTTCCCTCGATATAATTTAATTTTCTCTTCAAGAACAAAGGGAGATCTTTTCCAAGGAAGCCAGGTCACTTGTATGACAGATATGACTTTGTAGTCCCATATTTCAGTGACAACCATTTCACTGTGTCTAACAAACATGAAGGTCATTTTGTAGTGTTCCCAATGTACTTGTACAGATATGTGAAGTTTTCATCCAGGAACTATGACTCCAACATAACACCTCTGGCAAGGAGTTTCACTGAGACTCTTTGTATTAAAATAGTTAAGACACGAGGTTAATTATGATAATAATATATGCCATGAGACAAATAATAGATGTGTGGTATAGTGCTATAAGAGGTGTGGTAAGGTATGGACCATGCAGCCATTGCAAGTCAGAACCTAACTCTCTTCAGTCTTCTATGCCTTTATCATTGGTTTTTGTCATACCACCTCTTATCTCTTTTAATGGATTTTGTTGTGACAATTGACCCTCTTTAAAAAGGACAGTGTCTGGGGCATTCATGTGATTGCTGCATTTATAAGCTTTCCTAGCTACATCATTGTTTCTTTCAACTCCTATAAACATTATTGCAAAAATGAATATAAAGGTAAATATTTTGTAGCTACATTCCATATTATACAAGTAGTATTTGTCTTGCGCGGCCAGACTCCACCACTTTTTGTTGATTGGGTAGGCAGGATGGATATTATGATGAATATTTCTATTAGTCTGACTACATGAGACTAATAATAGTATCATGTGAGTATTATAGTATAGACTTGTGTGTTCCTTGTCCCGAAAAATGCCTTATTCCTTTGTACTCTTTCATTTGTATTGGCAAGTGACAGGACACTAAGTGCATGTAAGGCGCTATATTTCTTTGAAGTGCTAGTCTAATTTGATATTTAAAAAATTTTTAATCCATTGATGTCCCTAAACATACATGTATTGTGAGATTACATTTATTTTATGTGGTTATACATACAATAGTGTCGCACAACTTGACTTCATCCTCTGTAAGAGTCATTCATGTTATTATCATGTACATTGTGTTAAAGTCCTAAGAATTTTAATAATAGGTACATGATTACTTAAGCCATTTGATTCTATTAAAAACAATGTAAGAGTCATTCATGTTATTATCATGTACATTGTGTTAAAGTCCTAAGAATTTTAATAATAGGTACATGATTACTTAAGCCATTTGATTCTATTAAAAAAAATGTCATGTATAGTTGAAAATTTCAGCTTTCAATCTTAACATTCTCCTTTTGACCGTCTCCTCTCTCCTCTTTGTCTCCGTGCCCTTTCTCCTCTGTCTCCTTTCTTCTCTTTCTCCCTGATGTCCTTTTCTGCTATAAAGTTATTTCTTGCTTTTTAATGTACAACACAAATATAGAAACAACTTACCAAGTTCATCTACAAAAACAAAAGGCATTATAGTTATCACAATAGGGTGATATATTCCCAACTTACCATCAGATTGATGGACCTCAATGAGGACATCCTCTTTTGGGGCAGCCATTACTTTTTGATTTTAAACTTACAGTTTTAGGTGTCTTTTTTTATATTCTAAAGGTCACAGTTGACACTTTGTATTCATTGATTGGCTGTGAATGATGCAATTACTTCTATTTCAGCATTCTCCTCCCACTCATTTTTATTATCAGTCCTTTCACCTGTACAGAGAAACACAAATCACCTGCATGAGATCGTGACTAACTTTCTTGGCCTTCTCTTTTGAGCTAGTAAGTTTTAAACAAAAATGAGTGTTTGTGTTTATGTTGACGTCTCACGCACATACTAGTTCCACACATTTGTTTTCAAAAAGGGATCCATAGTTTGTATGTCTTAGCGTTACAAATGAGTTCTCTCCATTAGGGGATCAATAGTTTAAATGTTTTGGCATTTAAACTAGTTCCACTACAGTTTCAGGGGATCAATTGTCTGTTGTCGACAAACTACTTCCTGTCCTGTACAAAGTTCATCAATAGTATGTGTGTTGCACAGACTCTTTCTGTTATTCATTTGCTGATTGAATGGATAAGTTCTTCTATTATGACCAAATTGAACACAATTACCACATTTTCTTTGTGTTGCAGGTGGTTCTAGAGATTACCTAGGAGAATGTGGTACTTTGATCTCCAGTGCGAGGTCTAATGGATCATCTACGTCTGGAGTTGATTGTCAAAATGATCCTGTTTGTTGAGGTGCATCAGGAAGTGGGCAGGTTAAATCTTTACATTCATATCTGCAAAACAATCTTATCTTTTTGTAAAGGTACCATTTCCTTTGACTTGACATACCCAGTAGCAAGAGTACATAATATATAAAGAGAGTATCGAACGGCCCTATAGAAGACTACTGCAT
>NW_003546313.1:204299-214765 GCF_000090795.2 Amphimedon queenslandica | reverse complement strand
TGCATACTCCAGTATACTTATCATATCATGTGATCCACCATGTGGCAACATTATTTGGCCCTTAGCTTTTTAAAACTTGGCAATCTCTTCCAATACAGGAAAGGAGCTCGAAAGAAGGCTGGAAAGATGAACTACAAAGGCAGTGCTCCTAGTATCCAGGAGTTTGTGCCCCAACCACTTGCCAACTCGTGACAAAGGCAACTCAATGTCTACGCGATAATTATATTCATTGATAAAGTATACTGGAGTATGCGGATTGTGACTTTGAGCAAATACGCCCTCATGCAGCAGCTTGAATTGGGCCGTTCGATACTCTCTTTAAGTATTATATACTCTTGCCTGTAGTTGTAATACATTTTGTAGTTCATCTTCCATTATTTGATTGTCTTTCAGCAAATTAATTTGTGTGAGTTGGCCTTCTACAACTTGTCAAGCTTCAACTAAACCTGGTTAGGTCGCATTGACAACAAAGTGTTAAAAGCCTTTGATGCCTTTTATTTTGTTAAATGATGTTGCAAAGTAACTAGACCAGTCAAATGTTTCTACAATGAGTTCACCATTGCTACTTCATACTGGTTGGGCTTTCTTAATAGCAGATGATTGTTCTAGAACTTGAACAAAGTCATCCAATGAGTCCACATCTGCTTTACGAAACTTTTGCTTTAAAAGTACAAAGCACCAGTCTGTAAAAAATTTTGTATGTCCAACTGGCAGAAAGGATATTGAAACGGATGCATAAAGTCCTGTCATGACTCTCAATTAAAGGTACTAAAATTAATAAAGAATAACATTTAAAAAGTTACATTATTGTGCATGCATTATACTTGAATAACAGCATCAGTTTTATTTTGCCTTGAGCAGTTGTCAGCATTGAAATGGATATTAACTGAGTTAAGGCCATGATTCTTGAAATAAATATGTACCATGCTTATGACAGGATTGGCCCCCTTTGCCAGTGTTGAATGATTCATCGATCACGCAAATAACCTGCTGAGATGTAGCTTCAGAGCACACTCCGAAGACATTTCCTGGGAGTAAGAAAGTAAATTGGTCCTGCTTGCAGTGGACTTAAAGGATAGTGAACCTAAAAAAATAAGTAAGCTAGACACACTTTAATGTCATAAAATTATCGTTACCTGTTGAGCATAATAGAAGCTATAATGTGCCACAATATTTAGCATGGCAAGTGGCCTTGTCAGTGGAGATTGTAATTGTCTGCCGTATCTGTAAACAGCCCTTATAACAATAATTGTGCCTCTTTTAATACATCCTTATAGTACTTCATTTCCTTTTTCACAAGACTTCTGTCATCTAGTGCCTTTTGCATTGCCTAAAAATGATAAATATTATATGTGTTATTACAGTACTGACTTACCTCAGTAATCCTTTCATCTGATTGCATGTTTGCACTTCTTATAATCAGTCCACTTATCTTTTTACAAGTAGCACACAAGTCAGACATTGGCTTCATTTTTTGAAATTAGGCAGGTAGCGTCGCCACAACATGTTGAATGTTGTTTCAACACATGCTTTAATGTGAAGCCCTTCACCATAATTCTGCATACTCTAAATATACCTGCCTTTTAGATGTACTGCATGGTAAGAACTTATTCTTGTAACTTTTCATTCCTGGTATTCTCCCAGAAAGACTTATTCCTTGTACTTCAGCGTAATTTCTGATGAACACAAGAACCCTGAAATGTCACATAAGTCAAAGCATGGTTTGGTGTCTGTCCAGCATTTCCATGAACTCTAATAAATTTAAGTTCATAACATTTAACTGTAAGTCTCATACTTTGGTATTAATCCATTCATTTTGTAGCTTTTCATGATTTCCTCAAACCTACTTTTTCCACATGCATGTAGCTTTATAAATGTTATTGTACATATCTAGTTGAAAAAGGTAATTAATTTTGTGTTGTGTCACTTATAGGTACAAACCTTATGACCTTGATGCATGAACGTAACAAATTGCCGCTTTCTTTCTGTCTCCTGTGGTTGCCAGTTGACAATCCCTCATGGTAGATGTTGCTGCCATTTGACTGATAATAGCAATCTTTGAACAGGCTTCGCCATGGCTTGTATGTCGCATCTATATGTTTTAATGTAAGAGTGACTGAACAGTGCATAGCAATTATTTAAGCAACCACATCCGTGTTCAAAAAACTTTGATAATTTTTCTTCCTACTGTGGTCTTCCTCATGTCTTCACAAGAGTCAGTAGTTGGAAGTAGCTGGAGCATCAGGCATTGCTGATTCTAAATCAACATCTGATACTTGTAGCTCCATAGCCACCTCTGGATCAAACAGTGGTGGATTAATATCTTCATCACAATGTTCTGTCCCTTTCTCTTCCTCTTCTTCCACATCTACTTCTTCATATTGTCTCTTTCAATTAACAAATACACTGCATAACTAAGTTTAATATAATATTGTGCATTTATACAGGTGATGCAATACCATTGTTGTGATAGCTAACTGGTATTTATAGTTAGTATGCAAACAAACTGTGTTGGGAATAAGCTTACCATTAGTTTTATCACAAAAGTAATCCCCAAGAACTGAAGCAACGTAGTCACTGTCTCTAGGACCTATTTCTTCATATAACAAGCAAGCAATGTCTCTTTCTGTAGCCATAGTTTTAAAAGTAGTCTTCTTTGTCTTTGTTACACTTTACATATTTGCTATGGAGACTCCATGGTTACCTTTGACGCATAAAGCACTTTGTTTTTGTTCCTTGTTCACTCCGTGTAACATTCTCCATGCACAGTCATGGAAAAATGTTGAAGCGTCTCAAAAGCGGACGGATGCGCACGGACCCAAAAGGGACGGACAGACGGACTGATGCAGACTCAATAGGGACCATAAATATCTATGCAAAGGACCATCATTTATGGATAGTCTGTCTATAAGACACTTTTACACTTAAACAATAAATTTTTGTATGTATTATTTATGCTAGGACAAACAGAAGAGATCATTTTAACGAAAATGTAACTTTATTACTTGAATGCAAAATTTGTACTAGATGCACTGAGCCATCACTTGAATTCTATTTTCTTTTTTTTAATAGGAGTTCAGCGACACAATTATAATGATTTTGCTATATTATTTGGTGCAAGTCTATATATCTTCAATCAATATCTTCAAAGAGGGATTACCATGGTAACTTACAGTGAATCAGCAGAACTTATGAATTAAAATTGCTATAAATTGTGCATGTTATATATTGATCTATTATTTTGGTATTCATTCCTATTATTATTTATAACGTGTTACAATTACAGTTATTTCTAGTATTATAATAATAATAAAAATTATTATTATTATCGTTATTATTATTATTATTACTATTATTATTATAACTGATTATTCTTTTCTTCATTTGCTAAGCTAATTCATACGTGCACAATGTTCTTCCTATAAGTAACTTAACTAATCATGTCATAATTCCTTTCATATATATATATCATGATGAAGCCACACATCAAAGGTTAAGCAATGCACATATAAGTCATACAAAGCACTGTAGGTATTGTGCTTGTGTAAACTGAGCGCCCACATTATAGTTAGTCATTTCCGCACCAGAAATTTGGGTGTGTTTAATTATAAAATGGCTGCTAGGAATAAATGT
This sequence comes from Amphimedon queenslandica, assembly GCF_000090795.2. NCBI lineage: Eukaryota > Metazoa > Porifera > Demospongiae > Haplosclerida > Niphatidae > Amphimedon > Amphimedon queenslandica. The sequence goes on along the minus strand of NW_003546313.1, from coordinate 211,132 downwards.
TTAGTCAATAACACAAAGTGATAAATGAGGTATTAAATGAAATAGATAAATGAAAGAAACGATAAATACTGTTAAAAGGAAAGGTTAGTGTCAAAGTTTATTGTTGAAATATTACGTCTCCTATTTCTCTTTTTCTTGAGGTAGCGGATTACCAGCAAATTGGTGAGACAGTGAAGAATCACAGGAATACGGATAATGAGGTGACCAAGGTTGATAGTAATAAGGAGGCGGCTGAGGACAGTGAAACATGTTTACTGTACAATTATAGTAATTGCCTCCCGTTGCATTTGTAGGCTTAATTGGTGGGATAATAGCAGGCTTTATATCCTTATCATCCCCTGCTGGCAGTATAGGTGGGATAATAACAGGCTCTATATCCTTATCATCAGCATCAGGAAGAATAGGTGGGATAATAGCAGGTTTGATATTTTCATCTTCAGTAGGAGTAGCAGGTGGCTTGACCTCTGCAAATGTACATTTAGTTCTAGCAAAATGATCAGCTGAGCCAGAGAGTACTTTTGATACCATGTTTACTAGATCATTTGTCACCCTTTCATACAGTCGCAGAGCTTCAACAGATTTGTGTCAAGTTCTGCTTTGAATTATTTGTTCTGGTACACCAGCATGAAATAAAGCTGTGGCACCTGTTACTCGAAGACTATGATTAGTTTTTTTTGCCAGATATCCCTGCAGTCTCACACATTAACGCTACCATTTGATTAAGCATGTTACGTCCTATTGGTACAGCAGAATACCATGGTTGAAGCTCGGACGATGTTTTTTGTAACAGGCGGCAATAAAACAAATCTTTCATATTGGCCTCAGATGGCAGTTTCCTTATGTAGAGGTCTAACAAATATACATGACACCTCACTCCTGCCTCTGGATCTGCCATCACAGGAACAGCTTTATGTTCCAATCTCAATTCTCGAAGACCCCCTTTACGATTTTTAGACGAATTCTCCGTATAAATGTACCGATCAGGTCCTGTCTCTCTTTTTAATTGTGATAACTTTAAATCCCTATGTTCCTGACCACCCCGAAGACAGAAACATTTGCCATTGTAAAAGAAGACAGCTCGTAGCAACCCTAATGGTATTGTTGTATTCAGCACACCAGAACTCCAGAGTTGATCTTCTTCTTCTTTAGAGATACCTTCTGTGTGCTTTGATGCTGACCCTATTCCTTCACTTCGTAGCTTTTTATACAGATTATCAAGTGTAGTATTGAAAACGTTAAAACTTCCATTATTCTTATCCATGAAGTTGGGATACATGGGGTTTTGTGCTTTCATGTGGCGATAAATTCCTGACAAGAGGGAATGAATTGTAGCCGGCGGGTATTCTTGGCCAGTGTGGGACCTAGTCTTGGCAGCGTATACACAAAGTCATTTGTTTAAAACTTCGACAGAGCAAGTGGGAAGCAGCAGTTCATCAGGGCATTTGTTGTCGGGTTTTCTGGAGTTGTATCCATAAAACCAGTCGGTGAAGTTCTTCATCGACCATTTTGTGCTGGCTTCAGTGTTTTCCGGAATTTTCTGAACAGATAGACTTTTGAGCTCTTCTTCTGTTGCTCTTTTGAAACGTTTGGATAACGATAGAGATACCTTACGCTTCCTTTTTGGCGGCGAGTTCTCCTTCTCTGCCATTGCCATCGCCGGACACGTGGTAGTCTGACACGTGGTACTGAGCATGTGCAGAGATGTGTGGTTCCACCCTAACATATATTATTTATAACACGCCGTCTCGTGCTATATATGGCTTTTATAAGGACCTCGCCCTCGGGCTCGGTCCTTTTAAAAGCCGTATAGCACTCGCCGGCGTGTCATAAATATTACATATATATATATGTGCATGCTTTTATTCATTCTTCAGTTTTTGCAGTTGCTGTGTGCTAGTTCCTTTTTTTAAAGAGATTTTTAATCCTAAGTTAATCTTCCCTCACGACATTTCCTTCAACACTTTGGTCACAACAAAAATTGCAATCTTTTTTCAGAGTAATAATCATGTTTTGTGGAATACCAGCTGCAATCTTCAATAAATTGGTTGCAAATCAACCTCATGAGACTGTTGACTGATACTTTAACGGAAGTTATTTCATCACAGCTGCATGTCTGTATAATATTTATGTTTAAACACTGTCAAACTAGGATTATATATGATGTAAGCGAAGTTGAATTCAATGTAATGCCTTGTCAAGTCAGAAGCATTGGATTGTAATATTATGATTTTTTAAATTTAACTCTCGACAGTATTAAAAATTTGTATAGGTTATTAAGCCTTGAAGATATTAAGTCAATTTTCAATGTATTGCATGATATTTTACTCTGACCAAACAAGCAATTACTGGTATAAACCGACATTTCATTTCAATCATTGCTGTTATTCAAATTTAATTGTGTTTTCAATGTATTTGAAGAAAAAGATAGTGGTACACACACAAGTTATTAAAAATAAAAAATTGAATTCCAGTGATGGCTCAGTGCATCTAGTAGCAATTTTGCATTCAAGTGATAAAGTTATGATTTCATGAAAATGACCTCTTCTGTTTGTCCTAGCATAGCTAATACGTACATAAATTTATTGTTCAAGCATAAAAGTCTTATGGACAGTTTATCTCTGAATGATAGTCCTTTGCATAGATATTTATGGTCCCTGTCGGGTCACCATCAGTCCGTCGGTCCCTTTGGTGTCCTTGCGCGTCCATCCGTCTGTTCGTCTGCTTTCGAGACTCTACCTATAACTGAGTGCCATGAAGTACTGCGATCGGGCATTTATGGTTTACTGAGTATAAACTATATACATTAGCCTAACCATATTCATTAGCCTAACTATAATTATAGTGAATAGCATTTGCTACATGACCTGAGGTTAATATGATTTGTAGTAAGTGGCAGTGGTCAGTGGTGTCTTTAGTGTCATTGATATTTCTTGTGTCAGTTGTGTCAATGGTGCCAGTGGTGTGGTTGTAGTGCCAGTAGTTTTTGTAGTGTCAGGGGTGTTTGCGGTGTCAGTGGTGGTTGAAGTGTCAGCTTGCAGTGTCAGTGGTGGTTGAAGTGTCAGTGGTATTTGTAGTGTCAGTGGTGTTTGTAGTGCCAGTGATGTTTGTAGTGTCAGTGGTGTTTGTAGTGCCAGTGATGTTTGTAGTGTCAGTGGTGTTTGTAGCGTCAGTGGTGTTCTTAGTGTCTGTGGTGTTTGTAGTGTCAGTGGTAGTTGTAGTGTCAGTGGTATTCGTAGTGCCAGTGGTGTCTGTGGTGTCAGTTTAACTTATACCTTTACGTTTCCTAGTGTGTCTTGTACAATCTATTAAAAATTCTTTGAAAAGAGATACAAATATCATTACCGCAGACTTTGATGCGAACATACCTGGTATCTCCTGCTCTTCATTGATGACAACGACTACTTCACGAGAAAAATGTAAATTCATCGAGGATTTTGTCCCATCTTTCTCCACTGTCATTAAACCTAGAATGAAACTGTGACATGTAGGACACAAATTAGTCAAGATGTGAACATACCTGGTATCTCCTGCTCTTCATTTTTGACATTGACTGCTTTAAGAGGGATATCTAAATTCTTTGTGAATTTGTCTAACCTTTCTCTACTGTCATTACTGACCTAGAATGAAAGTGACATGTAGGACACAAATTAGTCAAAATGTGAACATACTTGGTATCTCCTGCTCTTCATTGATGAAGATTAGTACTTTAAGAGGAAAATCTAAATTCATTGCAGATTTTGTCTAACCTTTCTGCACTATCATTACACTTAGAATGAAACAGTGACGTGTAGGACAAAAATTGGTCAAGATGTGAACATAGCTGGTATCTCCTGCTCTTCATAGACTACTGTAAGAGGAAAATCTAATTCATTGTGAATTTTGTCTAACGTTTCTTCACTGTCATGACACCTACAATAAAACAGTGATGTGCAGGACACAAATAAGTGAAGATGTGAACATATCTGGTATGTCCTGCTTTTCATCATTGACACTGACTGCTTATGAAATATTATTTTTAGCATTTTTATTCTTTCATTAACCATTGCTAACAATCATCATTCTATTGACAGGATGGGGAACAGGGGTAACTGGATATTGACAAAAAAGCTTAAAGTTAAGGATAACTAATGAGTAAATACACTCACAAGCCTCTTTTTGTGATAAGTATTAGATTCTATAGACAGTATAGTACTTATTGCATCAATAAAAGCAATTTATAGTCTAACTTACCAGATGCAGCATTTTCCACTTCAATTCCACATGCTATTATGAAAAGTATTATCCAAACATAAGTTTAATGGCAGTGAATATAAGTTGCCTCAAGCAAATATCACCTTGACATTGTGAGTCATGCAACTTTGATTGATTGCTACACATTTTTGTCTTATGCTGTTAACGTTTCTTTTAATGGGTGGTTTTTCCCCAGGTGCCAGGAAGTCTTTGTTCTCTTGTAGTCGACCACAGTTAGCATAGCCTGGATTTATTTCATAGCCCATTTATTTGAGGACTTAATTCGGCGTTCAACCACAGTTAGCTTTTTTGTAGCCTGGATATTATAAGAATATGTTTTAAAGGCCATTCATTTGAGGACTTAATTTGGCCCAGGTGGATTATGCCAGCATAACTTTTGCATAATAGGACTTCAAAAAACATAAGTATAATGTAAGCATAATAGGACTGTAATAAAGAATTTTGAAAAATATAAAAATATATGGGGAAATGCAATAAACAGCCACTTGCTCTCCCTTACTGTTTTTCATTGTTTTACAGCTCAATTGTGCTGTACTGTGATCACAATTTTGGGTGGGGTTAGGATAATAATGAAATTCATAGGCATAACTGGGAGATTGGAGCAATTTCAGAACATAATTCTCTAGACCCTAGACCAAATTAGATGTGGACCTCACCTCTTTCACATCAGGAATTGAATTTGACAGTTGGGGTCTGACATTACTGAGTACCACTGCCACCACTGGATTACCAGCCACTATCAAGTCCATCTTCATGAACACTAGTACCTATGTTCATATAATGTACATACATGATGAGCACAAATATGCACTGAAACTAAACTTCATCAATAGATTTATTATCAACAGCAACAACAATTTTTTTTCAAAGTTTTGTCCAAGATTGCTTCATTTGGCAGTGTCATCGGACTCAAGTTATAGTGCATTAATGTATCCCATCAAGTGTATCTCCTCTTTATCACACATGGCCCCAGATAATAACTATTATCAGAAAACATGTTTTGAGGATACGATTTGCCATACTTCATTGGTACATTATGACAGAAGAGACCAATTGTACAATGACCTTCCAAATCTCTTTTCAATCTTTTACGCATTGTTGACATTTTCTCTCTATTGTGCAGTACATTCCCTAAATTCCCTGCCCATCCGAATAATGCTGACAATTTCCCACTCGCGAAAAGGTATTCTAAATCTGATGAAGCTATTTGTTACAACTGGTTTATACCTCTTCTCTACTGATTTTGTAGTTAGTGAAAATTATGGGCATTGATGCTGGTGTCTTAGAGCCTCTTTTACATTTACCACTATGACCCTAATTGAAAAAATAAACCATGATGTCACTGATGTTGGCTTTAGATGGTAGATCATCAATACAAAAGGGCAATATGCTGCAAGCAGCTCTCTTGCACATAAAAGACTTCTTGCAAATCTTGTAGTAATTCTATTTTCCTAATCCTACAAGAAATGATTTTGTCACAATTCAATTATACCTATCATTGCCAATCCTATTTTCATAGCTGTTGTTTTACCAGTTTGAGGAGGACCATGTGCCACAATCATGGGGCAAGGCAGTGACTTATAGTGCAGCGCCATGGTAATCCCAGATATCATTAGCAATGCTGCATGATAATTGTGCTTAAAAGTCACCTTTATTGTCGTCAAAAGCCTAGAATTGCATGAATAGTTGACATTCAAACATACACATGATTTTAGTTACTTTTTCAGTTCAGTTGTCTCAAATGGTAGCTGTAATTTCGGAATTACTTCCGACCTGTATTGTCACAGGAAAACTGTCATGAATATTTGTCAGCCAAACGTACTTCCTTTAGTCGCTATCAACAACCTTCCAATTACAATGAATCTCTATATTACCAAGGATCACGTCTTCTCACCTTGTTGAGGACCATAAGGTACCTTTTGTCAATTATGGTCACAAATGAAGAGAAGTGATTATCGTTTAATGCTAGGGAAATGCCACCACTGTTAAAAGAATTGTTTCACTGTGACATAAATTTTGCTTTTGTGATTTGCAGAATCAATGGTAAAAAAGCAATTTCTGGATTCGGATGAACATAATAAATATGTACCATGTTATGATTACCTTTCCTTCAGATCAATTCCCGTCTTTACTCTGGCCATGTACCCAGTTCTACTTCCTGCCTCGATGAAAGCAGATAGTTCAATGGCAAAGTCACTCTTTCTTTCATATTTGTTTAAGATAGCTAGAAAAACCCAATCAACAAAAAATTTATTTTATTGCAATAGTAGAATGATGTGTGTAACTGAAAGTGGTATGGTGTATGAATTTTTATTTACCTGCATAATAAAAAAATTTTTACATGGACAATAATGCATTATAATACAATGGATTGCATGCTGGCATCATATATTTACCACACTAGAAGACTCTGAGCCCAATCTAGGCAAATCTTTAGCTATGCTTCCTTTTGGGGTCTCCATCGGGAAAGAATTTTTAATAGATCCAGATCATAGCTTCCAGTGGTATAACAACTAACCTGCCGAACGATGATCCCTGGCCGCACTGATAAGAACAGTACGCTCCGCTGTCAAACTCTGAAT
>NW_003546313.1:158004-204289 GCF_000090795.2 Amphimedon queenslandica | reverse complement strand
AGTATCTATAAACAAAATCAAGAGACCAGTACAATTATGTCCAGGTCATACCAGCAGTACTAAACTGAGCATGGCCCGGCATCGATGCGCCAACAGCATCACCTGTATTGCACTCAGGATTGAAGATACCAATCAGTGTCTCAGTCGTTCAACAGCATAAGTATCTACAAACGAGTTATAAAGGCTGTAGTAAGTGTAATATGTCCAGGTCAAAGCTGCCTAAGCAAGGACTAACCTGAACAAGTGGCATACACTGTGCCAGCCTATAGTCTCTGCGGTATCATGAAGAGACTAGTAGATATCTATCTCAGCAGATCTAGTTACACCTCATAGGGTGAGTTAAAAGAGCAGCTACTGGTTTTAGCAGAGTGGCAGACTGCAGTGTATTGTGGGATTGCTGATTGCATGATAATTTTATAGCATTTCACCTATGTGGCTATAATATTAATATTAAGTAATTAATTATTTCTAAAATGAACTAGTTATCATCATCACCATCATCATTATCAATAATTACAAAAAGTGAAAATTAAAAAAGGAATACCGAAGGAGAACCTACAATTACAATGTAAATAGGCTACCATGTTAAAAGAGTTAAAGAAAAACAACAACCAAATAAAAATACTATTCATGAAGTTGGTACAGTAACAAAATATTGCAGAGTATGACACCATTTGTCACTGTCAAGTTACAGCTGTCTGATCTGATAGTTTGAGTCTATTTCAAGATCTAAATGTATTTCCTTTCAGACAAGGAAAGAAAGTAAATAAAATTGTCGACATAATCAAATTCTGGCAGAATTCATGTACAGGACTTGGAACAAATTCATAATACACATGCGAATAAGTTCAAAAAACAACTTCATGCATAAACAACTAAGCACTATAAATCACATAAGCACACTGACCATGAATATTTCCATTTTATGATGAGAAGCACTGGCAATAAAGAATAACTCCTTGATTGGTACTTACTCTTCCCTAGTGAACGATCTTTATTTTATTAACTTTTCAATAAGGTTTAAAAGTACATGAAAATTCATAAAAACCTACAATCAGCTCAAACTAGATGCAAAGCATTTGAACATGTTGCATATGCATCAGGAAAAATTATTAAAAGAAGGAATTTTCTAATTTTCATAATTTTGACGATATTTCCTGTACAGACGGCAGTAAAGATGACCAATATGAGTTCTTCAGGATTATCAATGAATGACCACAACATCAATACTATGAACTACATAGTCAAAGTAAAATTTAAGCAATCAATGCATTTAAAATGACTACCTTAACATGTGTAGTTTTAGCAACACACAAACAAAGACATGATGCCACCCAAAACATAATACATAACCAAATAAGTATAAACAGCATAAGTATATGATACATGTATCATGTGTATGATACTAGCAGCCAACTTCCAAACCTAATCAAGTGCACTTTGTTTTGTTACAGCTACACTTACAACAATATGAGAGGGTGGGTCTTCAGCGAAAGGTCACCTTTATCGGTGAAGTTTTCATATGTACTAAAGGAACACAAGAGATGCAAAGGCTTGTGTCAGTGGTATTTTGTTCATAGTGTGTAGTACACTAACCTAGATAACATTTTGTTGATAATTTTAGAAACTGGCCTAACATTAATATACCTCTTCTGAATTCGCGTCTGTTTTGCTTATACTGCAAATACTCAATCTTTACAACACAATGAAAAGCTTCAACAGCCTTGTTAATGCCTATGGATGCATTAATTCTATGGCATGTTGCCCACTCAGCACTTCTAGTTGCATAGGTGGTTTTCATGTATTTATAAAAGCATGGATGCTTGTCTTTAAAGTAAGACATTGCTTGTGATAAAAGCACCTGAAAGTCAGTAATGCTAGTCTCATTAAGCAGCACTCTTAGCATGTGAAAGACCTCTGCCTTTTGCTCATCACCCGGCACATGAGCATCTATTGAATTCTTCCATGCGCGGTCTACATGCCGGATGCACAATAACTTTGTTCACTGGTCATAAACTCCACACCAGGCTGTGTAGTATTGCTCAGCATCATTGCTCATAAAATAATTGAGGCCAATGTCACCTACACGTTTATGCAGGTGTTTAAAAACTGAGACTAGACAGAGGTGTCTTCTCTATCTGATATGCACGATGCTACTAGTACGCCTTCACCATAGTTTCCAGCAACATGACTTTGATCAAAAACAATCATACATAATCGTGCCATGAGTTGCATCAACACATAAATCTACCATTACCAGCAAACTTTGTCATGGCATCGCGTTGAAATTCAGTTTGCATGGCTATAATAAATTTTTCTCTTCTAAATTGTCAATATGACCAACTACAAAATCTTTTCCACCCTGTGGCTCAAACACTAAAACTGGGTTTTAAGGTTGAGTGAGGACTTCTTGTACCCAAATGGCTACACTACTCTGATTATTTGCATGCTTTTGGATGTTACTTAGGTTAAGTACATGTTGTGTTTCTAATATCTTGTCTCACTGTTAGTTGCTCGTGTTTAATACCCTGGTTCAAAGAGACATTACGAATGCTGTCTAGGATATTATTTACAGAAACACAAGCTTGTACCTGGCTAGCAATCTTAACCCTTAAACAATTTGGGAGTCTAATGTGTGTGAATTCTTTTTTCTGTCCGCAATGTGTGTTGTATTATAACTTGCAATTTCTACTGACATTGTTTTGTTCCACATTTATGCGTGCTACACAAGTAGCGCCAATCTTTGATGTTTCTTGCATCTTGCTGCCTCTGGTACCAAACTTCTTACTCTTTTTAGATACTCCAGACCTATAAAATAAAAATAAGTATGCTTAATAGATTCTTTCACAACACTTCCTCCGTGCATAACAAAATGGGAGGAAATGCTTTCCTCTTTAGCAGATTTCAAATGGGAAAAATTGTCATAACTTGCAAATGGTAGCCCTGAATGGTCCTTAGATAGGGAATAACTTTTTTTGACATAAGCTTCGAGAGAACTGATGCAACAGCACCTGCATGAATAGAGAATCATACTGATAATGAAAGCAATACAAATGATGTTCTCAGACAAGTTTACAAACAAGTGCATTAGGCCAAGCATATACACATAATTCTACCATTACCTGCAAACTTTTCATTCTATATGCTCAACTCAGTATAGGTGAGTAAAGTGAGTTATGGGATTTGTAGCTTATTGTCATGCAGCCATCTTAGCCTGTGGTGCATTTCATTGTGATGTCGTAAATTAAAATTTCTCTAGCCATTTCGGAGTCTAAGTGTAAAGTCTAAGACAGTTTGTGAGCTCGTTCACATTACACTAAATATTGCTGTTACAAGGTACGGAGATCAAGCAGTTCTTTTCCACTATGGGACTAGATAAAGAACAATAATGACTGAAGATAGGCTGTCAGATCTTTCCAGTGAGAAGGAAGTAGCTTAGGAACTACAAGGTAACAGCATAATTCATCAGTTTGCTACTACCAATAAGAATGGGCATAATTCTTGTTGTCTTCAAAAAATAGGTGTGCACACTTAAATTATTGACCACAACTTTGATGAATACCGTATATGGGGTATAATTCCTGGGGACAATTAAACCTATTCACAAGGAAAAATTTTCGCATTTTTCTTCCACTGACCATTATTAGTACAGTGAAAAATAATTTTCATAGATAAAATTTTCACTAATTTTTTAAGAACATGAAATTAGCGAAATTAAATCCCCATAAAATATGCCCCATATACAGTAATTTATTGGCCCATGAAGCATAGAAATACCCCTGCCACACAAATTATATGGCGTACATATACTGTACCATAATGAACGATACTTAAAATTCTATAAATCTCACTCAATTTGTGCCAACCCTTAAATGTGAATCATTGCTGGGCATCATTGTATTAAAATTATGTTACACAACAATTAATATCAAACATGGCTAGGTGTAAATTTTCCTTCTTAAATTTTCTGATACATGCAAACTGAATCTCACTTTGCGGACTAACAAAAATGGCACAGTAGAGACCCAGTCTCATTACTCCTCTCTGAATGGCACTGCTTTATGTGCCTAACCAATCCTTATCAGCGCACAATAAGAACAATTTATTCTCAATTGAGATGAAAAATCCTTTCGAGAATTAGCGGTCATGATTTTTGAACCATGTAGTAAATATGCAGCCACACATGCAGGTCCTACGGGAATGGCTGGGTAGCCGGGCGGGTGACATATAAAACTGTCCCCCGTGAAAATTTACATGTGCCATTTTATGTCCGCGTAAACAAACTTTTGTCCTACCCATAGAAAAGTGTAAAAGAACTATAAATCTTAGTATTCAACTTTGTTCCTTAATTATTTATGTATGGAATACCCGTACAAAGCATGTGGGACCCTTTATTGTACTTTCAAAGTACGTAGAAGATTTCAGATCGAAGAAGGATGACAGACTGTGTCAAGAACCGAATGAAGAACCCAGGAAAGAAGATAATCTTGTGGGAAAGGCAGCTGGGTATTTAGCTCATAGAAAGTGTCCAAAAGGTTGTAGTGCTAATAGAAAGAGGCAGATAAGGAAAGGAGGTGAAAAGTTTTTCAGTGCAAAATGGGTAACCGTAATACCAGACCATGATGAATGGTCAACTATATCATGATGTGTAGGTGTTTTGTGTATTTTAAATAGTTTAGCTACTTATGTGTATGCATGTATAGACGTAGTATGATATCTGTGCCTTTGTTGACAAACTCAGTATATTTATGCATCTGTATTCATAATTTGAATAAGAAAATCAAAGCATCAATTACCATATGAGATGATTTATTGGCGGAAGTTTTTTTGGCGGTTTTGTCATGGCTAGCTTATTGGCGGACTTAATTTTGGTAGTTTCTAGCAATTTAATCATATCCCCACCGTTAGGCGCGGTTTTACTTAAACGGTTCTGGTTCGTGAAGAACAGTTTCATCAGAGAAAGACTGTACCTTTTTTAAAACATTGTATTCTTTATCACATGGTTTAGAGACTGGTTTAAAGAAACTTAGTAAAGCCATGTTAGCTAGCTGCTTTTAACAATCCTTTTAACTAAAATTAATGGTCACATGCATAAATAAAATTATTGCTTGCAGATTTTATCTTGGCATTTTTTTATAAATCCATCAATCCGCTAATATAAAATCCCCATCAAAATTTCATCTTATACGGTATAACAAACTGATTGAACAAATAGTGTAGTAATAAATGATAGCAATGGTATTGATAAATGTACCAGGGAGCAGATAGCAGCAATACTGCAATGCACCCAGTACAGGGAAATTAAAGTGTCTGTTCCTAGTATGCAAATTAAGGCAAAATGGACAAAAAGATTGTAGTTTATTTGCACTTCCTTTTGCAATGTCAATTTGTGCTGGTTAAACAAGAAGGTGCACTATAAAACCATTCACGCAACGTCATGAAATCGCTTCCGTCGATCACAGTATAAAAGGAGGTGCCCTGGGCATAATATGGCGGCCAGATTGAATGAATTTGAAAATAACAAAATGGCTCCCGCACTGGCACTGTTCTTATCATGGCTAAATCACTAGCAAAACGCATTATAAAAACATTAAAATTAGCAAAGGTGAGAGAGTTAACCTACAAGCACACCTAGAAAGCATAGCAAGGAGAGAAATAGTATAATTGCCTTGAAGTAATAATTTTACATTATTATCAAATATTATATTGTATATTCTGAAAAATCTGCCAACAGCAGGCTAAGAAACACGGTCAATGATGCTGTCAGGCAGGTAATAAGTGATAGTGGCAAGGGAATAGCCCTCACTACTACACAGAAAACCAGCCCGGCCAAGAACCGCCACCACTGGGACAAGACTGCCCTGCTGACTACCACATATATATCAGCCACCATCAAGTATAAGTGGTTCCAGCAAAAGACCCCAACATGGTCCTCATTCAGATCCTAGTACTGGTAGCAGCTGTAACATTCAATGATCTACTGGAAGAAGTAAATACAAAAATAATATTCTAAATTTTTAAAAATATAAACATTATATGGTTGAATAGATATTGGGATGGTGAGGAGCCTCCTGTATCTGTGTACCTCTTCCCAACTGTGCCCTGTGATGCCGACAAAAATATGGCAGTACTGTGATGGTAATATACCAGCACAAGAAAAATGCTAGTACGAGCCTAAAAATATTAATACCACCATATGATTACTTAACATTACAAATAATACTTACTTCTGTATCAAGTGCCTAATAAACTTGAGTTACGATTACAGGACTCACAACTGGCATTGAATCGAAATTCAGCATAAATCACATGACAATCTAAAATTATGAATAGTTTTGATGATGTTGATAATAGTAGTAATAATAATAATAATACTAACAAAGAATACCTGTTTGTAACTGATCATCCTTTGGTCAACCATACCACACTAACACTAATGTATGTTTCCCATTAGCCAATCCTATATCTATGCACAAAATGGCTGCTCTTCGTCCCCATCACCCATACCTTATTTATATATAATCACTAATTTAAACACATTATAACTACCTGAAGTATTGAGCATAGCAGAAGAACTACTAGTATCATTTGATAGAGCCTCAATTATTCTCTTTTTAAACTAAATCAGCGAGTAAATGAGACAGCAGTTCCAGGCTTCCAGCGCCTTCTTTTAGTGCCTAAAGACCCCTTAACTCGATCAAGCCTAACTAAAACAGGTCCTTGTCTTCTTTGAGAGTAAAATGGAAGTCCATTTCGTACCAAAACCCCTCTCTGCCTGCGTTTTTCCTTGAAGAAGCAACATCATCTAGAGCAGACATTTTTACACGTGAATAAAATGGAAGCCACCATGCCCAGGGCCCCGCCTTTTATACCGCACCTTCTCGTTTAAGACCCAACTTCTTGCAGCTATAATTAACATAAGCTTCGTTTCCATTTTTTATTATGCTTAGAAAAGTATGTGATGTCTTTGTTTCCTACTTGTTTAAGAGCTAGATGCCCTGGACCATCAAAAGAATACAGGTTTCTATTATACTGCCTGTGCAGACAACCTATAGTAATAAAGGAAGAATGGTAAAATGTTCTTAATGTAAGGAGTGGTATCGCGTAGAGTGTGAACAAATACCAGATGTTTGGACTGATAAGGACTACTTTTGGCCATGTAATTGTTGTAAAAGCTGCATGAAGACAATTATTGATTGATATTGACATTATTATTATTATTAATACTAAGTGCCAAATTAATTTTTCTTATCAAAACGGTCTATGCATAATATTATGATCCTAGGATAAAGTATTTCAGATACAATTTGTCCAAGGACAAAAATATTTGATATATAACTTTGTCCTACGACAAAAAATTAGTCCTTGGGTAGGACAATAAAAGTTTGCCTAGGACAAAGTATTTCTGAAAAATTTTGTCCTAAGACAAAATACTTTTCCAAAATTTTGTCCTCAGATAAAATGTTTTGTCTCATCTAGACAAAATTTGGGTGGGACAGATTTTTCTGTGACAGGCACACCCATATGGGATGGGACTACACTCGATTGATGAAGTGCCCAGGCGCATGATCACCACAAGAAACGAGACTCTAGCATGGCCAGTGAAATAATAATAAGCAAGAAACCATCTCCCATTTTCCATGATGTTGTTACATACATATATTTTATTAGATATTGCAAAAAATAAATACTCTAGAGAAAAAGATGAATAAATAAGTAACATGATTCAGCAACTTTCCAAGAAAAGAAAATCAATAATCTAAATGATCAAAGTTTTAAAAGCCCAATTAGTAAGTACGGTATGCGTTTATTCCCACAACTCTAGTGAAAATTTTGTATACTGGACACTACAAACAATACTTAGTGACACTACAGACACAACTGGACTACTGATACTACAAACATCACTAACACTACAACACCACTGACACTAGAAACACCACTGACACTACAAGCACCACTGACACCACTAACACTACAAGCACCACTGACACTGCAAACACCACTGACACTATAAGCACCACTGACACTACAAACACCACTGACACTACAAACACCACTGACATCACTGACACTACAAACACCAATGACACTACAAACACCAGTGACACCAGTAACACCACTGACGCTACAAACACCAATGACACCACTGGCACTATAGACACCACTGACACTACAAACACCACTGACACCAATGACACCATCAGGACCACTGATACCACTGGCACTACAAACACCACAGACACAACAAACACCACTCACACTAGTGACACAACTGACAGCACTGACACTATCAGCACCAATATCACCATTGGTACTACAAACACCATTGACACCACCGACACTGTTGACACTGCAGACACTAAAAACACCACTGACACTTACTATAGTAAGAAACTATATCAGGCCATTATAAGGTCATAGAAGTAGCCTCTCTATGAATATAGTTAGGCTAATTAATATAGTTTATACTATGTAAACTGTAGTATCCTGGAGTATCCAAAGTGCCTGATTGTGGTATTTAATGGCACTCATAACTGAGTGCCATCATAAATGCTGCACCTGCAAACACATGGATATGAAACAGGAAGTGATATTAATGTGCCATGCGCTTGATGCCGGATATGATTCATTAAGCACTATTAATAGTGAATAACCATGGCTACCACTACTGAGGAGTTGAACCTCTTTACAAAACTGAAGTACCTATAATCAGCAGATATAGTTATTTAACTTACAATTCTAGATGAAAGGGATGCATCTTTTAAACTCAAAATTAAAGGCTACAAAAGAACTCAAATGTGACTCTGATTGCATTTATCAGTAGTTATTTTTCTGTATCAAAATCAAATGTGCATATGTAATAATAGATGACTATCATTAGTGATAATAATAATGTTCTACAGCTGTGGGGAAGTGTCAAGCATGGGAAGGAGTGATGTACAGATGCACTGGAGCCCTATAATTATAAAAATGAAAGATAAATCTCCTAACAAATGCTTACTTGTTCCATAGTGAACTGGTAGCCTATAAGGTCTATATAATAGTACTCTTGTCCATCAATAATCTATAGCATTTGCAGTACTCTATAATGTTGTAGTACAGCTATGACATTCACAAGCTGACGTATAAGGCTTTCAGGAAATGAATGAACACATTCTTGAAAGTAGTCAATTGCATACATTAAATGTCCATTATAGCCATAGCAAAAGAGCCCCTGTCACATTCCAATTCAATGTTAAATGTACATGTTTTTTCTAATCAACATACTATAAATTAAAAGTATTACTAAGACACATTCAACTACAGTCACCTAAAGATTGATCAATTATGTGCCACGCAAAGAAATAAAAATAACAAAATCACATGCAATCCATCCAAATGGGATAAAGGAAAGCACAATTTATGTATTAAAGATAACATTTACATGCCTAATCAGGGTGAAAGAGGCACTTTCAAGGAAAAAAGAATCAGTAGATGAACCATCAAGAACATGGCACAGCAGGCATGGCATCATCCTTTGATCTTGGACTGATTTAATTGAAGCTGACTTCCTGTTTAATATCAATGTGTATGCAGTATCTATGGTGCCATTAAAATACCACAATCAGGCATTTAGGATACTCCTGGATAATATAGTTTACTGAGTATAAGCTATATTCATTACTAGCCTGACTATATTCATAGAGAACTTTTGCTACATGAACTGTTGTTGGTTTCGAGTAAGTAAGTGGCACAGTTTTTAGCCTCAGAAGTGTCAGTGGTGTCTGCAGTGTCAGAGGTGTTTATAGCGTCAGTAGTGTCTGCTGTGTCAGTGGTGCCAGTAGGGCCAGCCTGGTGTTTCTGGAGTCAGTGGTGTCTGTAGTGTCAGTAGTGCCAGCCTGGTGTCTGTTGTGTCAGTGGGGCCTATGGTGTCTGCAGTGTCAATAATGTCAGCAATTTTTTGTCTCAGTGGTGTCAGTAGTGTCTATGGTGTCAGTATTGTCAGCAGTGTCAGTGGTGTCAGTAGTGCCATGGTATCAGTGGTGTTTGTAGTGTCAGTTGTGTTTGTAGTATCAGTTGTGTCTGTGGTGTCTGCAGTGTCAATAGTGTCAGTGGTTTTTGCATTGTCAGCGGTGTCAGTAGTGTCTGTGGTGTCAGTAGTGTCAATGGTGTTTGTAGTGTCAGTGGTGTCAGTAGTGTCAGTGGTGTCTGTAGTTTCAATGGTGTCAGTGGTGTTTATAGTGTCAGCAGTGTTTGTAGTGTCAGTGGTGTCTGTGGTATCTGTAGTGTCAGCGGTGTCAGTAGTGCCAGCCTGGTGTTTCTACTGTCTGTGGTGTCTGCAGTGTCAGTGGTGGCTGTAGTGTCAGTAGTGTCAGTAGTGTGTTTGGTGTCAGTAGTGTCAGTGGTGTTTGTAGTGTCAGTAGTGTCAGTGGTGTCTGTAGCGTCAGTTGTGCCTGCAATGTCAGTGGTATTTGTAGTGTCAGTGGTGTCATTGTTGTCTTAGTGTCAATAGTGTCAGTGGTGTTTGTAGTGTCAGTAGTGTCAGTGGTGTCTGTAGCATCAGTTATGCCTGCAATGTCAGTGGTATTTGTAGTGTCAGTGGTGTAATTGGTCAATAGTGTCAGTGATTTTTGCAGTGTCAGTGGTGTTTTTAGTGTCAGTGGTGTCTGTAGTGTCAATAGTGTCAGTGGTGTCTGTAGCATCAGTTGTGCATGCAATGTAAGTTGTGTTTGTAGTGTCAGTGGTTTCATTGTTGTCTTAGTGTGAATATTGTCAGTGGTTTTTGCAGGGTTAGTGGTTTTTGCAGTGTCAGCTGTGTTTTTAGTGTCAGTAGTGTCTGTAGTGTCAATAGTGTCAGTGGTGTCTGTAGTGTCAATAGTGTCAGTGGTGTCTGTTGTGTCAATAGTGTCAGTGGTGTTGGCAGTGTCAGTGGTTTTTGTAGTGTTAGTGATGTTTGTAGTGTCACTAGTTTCAGTGGTGTCTGTTGTGTCAGAGTATGCATTGAGTACACGAAGATCTAAAAATGACTGACTATATATAAAAGATTTTAAACAATAGGTGTACATGTACATAAAGTTTACAATTTTCTCAATATTTATGCCGATAAAGTGGCCTTCTTTTTTCTGATTAAATTAGCTCTATAGCAAGTCCAGTTTCCACTTCCTATACAAAATATTCATGATAGTTGTCGCAAAAAATGTATACCATACTTACTACTTGAGCTTTCAAAGCCTTGATCATAAACATTTTAGATTTTCTGTGTCGAGAAGTTGTGAAATCTTTTCACTAATTTCTGCCGTTTCTTTCTCCAGAGTATTTCCTTGTTTCAAAATCTAAGGAAATTTGTAACATAATGAAGAATTGGGGTTCTGGAGACTAGTTCCTGCTTACTGATTTGTCACTGGCCATTGTGGCTATGGCTTGATTGTCTGCGCATGCTGAGTCATCATCCACATGCGTGTGACCTCATGGTGCATACATGTGCCATGCACGTGTGGAGTGGATCTATACTATCTTGGCAGCTAATTCCCAAAGCAATTCTTCTCCACCCAGAATAAATTATTCATATTGTCTTATGCTGATACGAAAAGCATGTTTATGTACACAGCCAAGAATTGTCATGCTGATACAGTAGTACTGCCCAAAGTCAATGAATCAGCATGACAATTCATGGCTGTGTACATCAAGAAGTGCCACCTGGAGAGGAGTGATGAGACCAGGTCTCTAATGTGTCCTTTTTGTTTGTCTAGAAAGTGAGATTCAGTTTACTATGATAGCTAATCCTACCTAGCCATGTTTGATACTTATTGTTTAGTAACATAACTTTTCAAAATGATGCACAGTAGTGATTAATATTTAAGGATGGGCTACAAAGATGAGTTTATAACTGATTTGGATTCACAGAATTGTAAGTATCATTTATTGTGATACGGTATGCGCCATATATTTTCTGCGGCAGAAGTGGACCTAGCCTTCAGGAGCAATAAATTATTTATGAAAGGTGGGTCAATTTTTAGTGTCACACCTACTAAGTAATTATTTTTAGAACAAAGCAAGATGCCTATTCTTATCAGTAGCAGCAAATTTATCAATTATGCTAAATGGAGAACTGCAAAAGTTAGTCTAATTTGAACGAGCTCACAAACTGTCTTAGATTTCAAATGGCTACAGGAAAATTTTACTTTATGTAAAGTATTGCAATGAAATGTAATAGAGGCCAAGATGGCTGCATGACAATAGACCACACATCCAATTACTTATGCCACTCGCTTGTACTGAGTTGAGCACATAGAATATTAATTAATTCCCAAAGATACTGCATCATCTTTCTCTTGGTCGTGATGTATCTATGCTCAACGTTATGCACTTGCTTATAAACCTGTCTGACCTGAGAACATTAACTGTTTTTTTTTCATTATATATTGGGTTTCATTCATGAAGGTTCTGTCGCATCAGTTTTCTCGAAGTTTACCACAAGACATTTATTCTATGTCTATGGACTGTTCAGAGCATTCATTTGCCAGTTATGATGATTTTTGCCATTGGAAATCTGCAGAAGAGAAAAGTGCGTCGAACAATTTTGTTATACACGGTGAAGTGTTGCGAAGGAGTCTATTAAGTTAATTTATTTTCATGTCTGGAGTATCGAAAAAGGGCAGGAAATTTGGTGCTAGAAGTAGCAAAATGCAAGCAACATCAAAGATTGTTGCAACTTGTGTAGCTTATATGAAAGTAGAACAGAATGTGGTCAGTGGAAATTGCAAGGTATATTACAATAGCACACATTGTGGTCACATAAAAGACTTGGCGCACATTAGACTCGCAGATACTGTATGGTTGGTAATTTTCGTGGGGTAAACATTCGCGATTTCACCAGTTACCTCTTATTGTTTTAATTTCGTGGTGTTTTAATTTTGCTCATGGATGTGGTTGTTAATGATCAAGTTAGATCACGTGCATGCTAACAATCAGTCACACGTTGTAGCACAATGACTGGAATACTAGTACAGGATGGCTGTAGTCTCTTCCCTTTCTCTGTCGTTTAACTCTTATACGTGGTTTCCATGTCTACTAGGATGTCTGGGAACCACAAACAAAATCCTGATTTGTGTCAGTGAAAGCGGAAACTAACAAAATTCATTCGCTGTCGCTGTTACCAAAGGCCCTATGGTTGTCGGTCACGTTCCACAATGCATCTCAGCTATTTGCTCATTGTTTCTAGAAAAAAATGGATGTATAACATGTCATGTAACTTGTAGCAGACAGCATTCTTAAGATTACTTCAAGGAGGGCTTAAATGAGAAGTTGTGGTAATAAGGCGGTGCCCTGGGCATGGTAGCTTCCGTTTTTTTCACGTGTAAAAATGTCTGCTCTAGATGATGTTGTTTTGTCACAGGCAGAGATGGGTTTTGGTACCAAATTGAGTTACAATTTACTTTCAAAGAAGGACCAGTTCTAGCAGAGATAGTAGACGAAAAAATGGATTGGAAAAGCCCTTTAAATATCAATGTTAATGCTCTTTTTGCTATTCCGTTTATTATCCGTTTACTCTTAAAACGTGTAGGAATGTCTTCTTGAGTACTCAGGATGATTTTGGCTGGCATTGAAGATGATGATACGTGGAAAACAGGAACAGACAGAGCACTATTGGCTAAAGAATGTGCTTCCTATCTAATTCAAACTGACTCATTTGATACCTTCACACAGGAGCTTCAAGAAGTACTTCAAAAGGTGGTTTATTCTGTTCATGATGTAGATCCCAGCTGCAAATCCTTTAAAGACAAGCTGTGGGCCTCCTTTCACCATGCAAGACTTACTAAATTGCAAGATATATGGGGCAGTTTTTGTGATGCTACAAAAGTTCCTGATAAGTACATAAGTGAACCACTGCTATTGCAGTACATATCTACCAAATTTCTTGAAATTATGGTACAAACCGAGTATCCATCAGCTGCAATAACCACTACTGTCTCACCACCATTGACAGATGATGAAGAGAATGTACTTCGTTATGTTGCTGGTTTTATAATCAGATCATTAATCAAGAAGAATTCACGGAATAAAGACATAGTCGTGTGCCTTAACAATTTGACGACTGAAGATGTTGATCATGATGACTACCTATCATACACAAAAGCATGGATAGAAAAATAAATCGTGGAGGGTTGTACATTATCAGTGATGATGTGTATTTAGTTTTTAACTCAATGGAAATCATTACAATGAAGATACTAGGGTCAATAGACAAGCCAATCAAGGACAGTGTGGGGAAAAAGGGGGCCATTGCATCAATAAGTTCCAATGATGATGTTCTATTCTATTGGTCACTAGTTACAGCAGAAACTCCAAATGATATTACTAGAGCATAATTGAGAAAATTGCCGAACTATTTTTGACTACAAGAACATAAATATTAAAAAAAACAAGATGAAGTAGGATTCTGAACAATTAACGAAAATACAAAATGAAAATCCCTCTCAGGACACAAATTCTACTCTACATTGTACTTTTAATGTTTTTATGTAAGAATTATGGATCACCTTGCAATGTAAAGTAGAATTTGCGTCACGAGTAGGATTTTCATTTCATATTTTTGTTGGTCGTTCGGAATCCTACTTCATCTTTTTTTTTAAATTTTTTATGTTCTTGTTTGTGTTGATTTTTTATAATACTTCGTATTTTCGTTGGTCGTTCGGAATCCTACTTCATCTTGTTTTTTTTTTTTATGTTCTTGTTCGTGTTGATTTTTTAATAATATTTCGTATTTTCGTTTGTCGATCGGAATCCTACTTCGTCTTGTTTTTTTAAATTTTTTTATGATCTTGTTTGTGTTGATTTTTAAATAATATTTCGTATTTTCGTTGGTAGTTCGGAATCCTACTTCATTTCGGTTTTTTTAATTTTTATGTCCTTGTTTGTGTTGATTTTTTAATAATATTTCGTGTTTTTGTTGGTCGTTTGGAATCCTAATTCATCTTGTTTTTTAAAATTTTTTATGTTCTTGTTTGTGTTGATTTTTTATAATATTTCGTATATTTGTTGGTCATTCGGAATCCTACTTCATCTCGTTTTTTTTTGTTCTTGTTTGTGCTGATTTTTAAAATTATACTTATAGCATTTCTTTAGTTTGCAATTACACAAACAATAATAATTTTCTTTATTATTATTATCATTGTTATAACATTTATGAGAGACAGAATTGAATAGACATGCTGAAGGTATATCAACTATCCTGATGACAAGTGAAACTAATACTAGTCTTGACACAAGTCCTGTTCTTCCAGGCTGTGATCATAAGTCATAACATTAATTATTTGTTTGTTTTTTAAAATAAAATAAAATAACACACTTGATAAAACAGTAACATGTAAAATCAATACCTTCATTTAGCTTGAAACCTCCACTAAAGTATTGCAGTAAGCTTGGTAAAAAAATAACTTGCTTCTTCAAGAGCTGCAGATCTGAGCATGCGCAACCACACCCAAATTTTGGAGCACATGGCAAGCTTCTTTAATTAACAAAATGGCAGCATGTAGCTAAGTTGGCTCGATCCAGCAGTCACAGTATCACTTTTTCCTTACTTGAAGAATGATCTGATGGGACATGGACCTGCACATAGACTGTTGGAGTAGATTGGTGTAAGAATTATTCTTGTAGCACCAACTGATACTGAGATACACACCGACAACTGGATTGACAGGACTTGATGAAGATGATGATGAAGATGAAAAAAGGTGGCTGAACAAAACGGCCCGTTCGCCAATTTTTGACTTTTCACTTAGACAAGGTCTAGAGCCACGCCAGTTGTACCATTGGAGTCCTCTGGTCAAGATAAGGTACTCTATAAAGTCTGGTAAGCATAGGAGCTCGTTTTCCCGGTATAGCAAGGCTGCAAAAGTCGTTGCAGCCATTTTGTTTGGGGGTGAATCCTACTTAGTAGCGCTACTACGTTACCAATTAGAGGGTTTGCTTTAGCAGGTATGTATGTAGAAGAGTACAAGAGAGTGAAGCAAACAATAAAAGGAACCAAATCATTAAGAAAGGAACTAAAATGTAAAAGTGACAATCAGTAATGTAAACTCACAATAATATCAAGTTCTAATGTTAATATGTGAAATCAAAAATGTAAACAAAGCAATAATTGAAAATTGATGATGTCATCATATGAAACCTTTCCTAGGTCGTTTAGGCAAAGGAGTGTCATCATCTTCTGGATCAGTGTATGCTATTCCCCTTTTACAGTTACCTCTTACAGGTTTGAGTCCAGCGAACGCTGAGCTCTTAATGACACTGTGCCTTGTAAAAATGATTGTACAGTAGGGTTGGTGGCATAACCTCTCATTCTTTGTCTTCCAAAAAAAGCTTCAACTACATCCTGTGTTAATCTTTCACTAAAAAATACTTTGACACCTATGTTTGAAAATATGTATTCTACTAACTCAACAAAACTGTGAATAATAAAACTAGTAAACTTACAGTAACAAATTGTGCTCTTACCTGTTATTCCCAGCCCTTTGATTGTTTCTCTTGCAATACACATTCTCTTACGCTCCCTTGCTGTTTTATCAGTGCAGGATTTGACATACTCTTCCCACTCTTTAAGGTAGGGTAAGAATTCTGAAGTAAGCCACTATACATAAATAAAAGGATGTGCTTATATAAGTGAAGGAAACCACACCTAAGTGGCGGTATCAATAGAATAAAGAAAATGGTGGGCTAAGACAATGAGTTTCTATTAATTAAACAGTAAGTGCTCATGCTTTTGATTTAATTTATCTTATAATAGGCAAATGCAAAAACAATAACAGTTGAAATACCTCTAGCCAGCTATGATGATCATCCGAAGTCGGTGTATATGGTCTTTTGTCTGGTTTCTGTTTATAAATGGACTCTTTAGTTGACCACACATTCATTATATCAAAAAATTGATCATACATTCGAATAAATCTGACTGTCTCCTTTAAATGAGGAAAATCTCTTTCTATAGCTGCTGCAACAGTACAACTTAAAACCTATGATAACCGTAAAAATGTACTGACAGATGTATGTCTAACAGTGCTTACTTGGGCTGCCAGATCTACTCTCATTTTTGAATATGAAGTTAAAGTAATATGTTCTGCTTTCAATTTCGGTAAAATTGTCAAATCTCCACCAGGAACCAATTGGGAATGTTGCTTCAAAAGTGTATCCAAAATATTTCATTTAATTGCTTCTCCGTTGATCTGAAATAAAAATTTCAAAATATTATTGAGAGCAATACTATACAAACCTGTAAACTTTTACTGTAAGCATGACTTCCAGAATTAGCCCAACTATTTCTTATCGTTTTCAACAAATGAGGCACATCACTGACAAAAAACAATGGACGGCTTTCCTTTGAGTATGTATTGGTGGTTTTATATGTGAACTTGGTTTTGCAGATGCCTGAATTCAGCTGAAAAAATCTACGATTAGGACTGGCCCCATCAGCAGTGACTGCAAGAACTTTAAAACCGAGTATCTCCAAATGTGCAATGCATTCCCATACTATTGGGTATAGTGTACCTCCTGAAAGATTGCAGCTACGGAATTGGGCATATGGAAATTGTAGAGAAGAAGACAGCCTCCTAACAACATATGCGTTGCTATTTGACGTTTCTCAGATAAGTTTTAATGTGTTGATATATCATCGAGTTCCACAAAACCAATCAATGTACCACACTCTTTGTCATAAATCAAGCCTTCCTCAATTTTAACCTCATCAAAAACCAAACAAACATATTGTCTAAGATGATTGCCATTGCCATGATCCAATGGTACAGAGAATGCTTCATCTGTCAGCTGGCAATCCACCTCAGATTGGAAGCCAGGTTTTGCCTTCACCCAATGTGTATAATCCCTTAATGTACGCTCTGATGGTAACTTCAATAGACGTGATGATCTAACAGCAGTGTAGGCACAAGGGGATAATAACTTAATGTTGAGACACCAGCGTATCATCATTGGGTGCCATCGCATTGAACGGGAATTCTATTTGGATCGAGCTTTAAGTTGCTCTTCCCAAAATAATCGATGAAATGAATCAGGAGCATACGTCTCATTAATTACATTCTGATGCTCTGTCATTATGGCATGCATGTCACCATCCAGGTCTTCATCTACTTCCACTGCATTTTTCTCCATAGAAACTTGTATATGCTTACGTAATCTTTTGACTTCATTCCTAGCACAGGCTACTTCAGTTCGAAGATTAGTGAGTCTTTTATGTTTCTCTGGAGTTCCCAAATGCTTCTAATTAGTCTTACTATTGGGCCGACAATTTGAAGCCTTCCAAGCAGTAAAATCCTTTTTGAAATTGCTATAAATAGCCCGCAAGTTAGATCTGTCAGATAAACAGAAATTGCAATGAGTTGTCTTTGATGTGAGTAGCTCACATGTTACAAGCCTAACTCTTGACTCATAGCTCACACCTTCGAAAAGTACATTTGCATAATTATCTAATTTAGCAACAACTTTGCCATTGTATGATTTAATGCTGCCCTTCTTGCATTTAACCATACTTACATATTCTTCATCTGGATGACCAGGACAAACATTTAGATTGTCAACAAGAACTAACAGTAATTGAACTTCATCAGTAGGCAGTGGCGGAGCTGAACCCGGGCCTATACGGGCCTGGGCCCGGGCATCAATGTGGAACTTTAATGATATTCATCATTTTTAATTATTATTCATGTTCATTATTTTTAATTATTCATATTCATTATTTTAAATTATTATTCATATTCATTATTTTTATTATTATTCATTTCTGTATTAATTAAATTCATAATCAATTATCTATACCAAGAGTGTGTGTGCTTGTGTGCCAAACAAAGTGCAAATGAGTAGACAGCTGTCCTTGCTTAACTACATGGGTGCCAGAAACCCTACTAGAGCTGAAAAGAGTAGCCGGTTAGTGTCAACAATAATAAATATTTTTTTATACCTGAACATAGATCTATAGATGAGACTCACGAGAGCACTCAGTCAACTAAGGGGTCAGTGGAACGTAGTTCAAGCCATCCAGGATCCAGTGGTACTAGTGAAGAAGCTGGTAGTACCTGTACAGGCAGCAGTCAAGTGGAACTAGATGATATAGCCTCATCCACATCATCTCCTTGTCAACCAGTTAAAATCAAATTTCCTGTGACCTACTTTTCTGGGAAAGCTCGCTCTTTTTATCCAGACTGGTTTAAGCTCTATCCATGGTTGGAGTACTCTGTCAGTAAGGATGCTGCTTTTTGCTATGCATGTCGCCTTTTTCTAGTATTCACTTAAGCAGACCAGAAAGGACTTTTACTACTACAGGTTTCCGAGATTGGAAGCATGCCACTGGTCAAAAGGGTATTCTGGTCATCCACAATAATTTTCTTTCCCATAAACAAGGTATGGTGGCTTGGGAGCAGTTTAAAACGACCCATGACAGAGGATCAGTGGCAGAGCAATTGGGTAGTAATCGAGCTGAACAAATCAGAAAGAATAAGCATTACATCAAGAGTATTGCTGAAATCCTCCTGCTATGTAGCAAGCAGGAAATAAGCTTCAGGGGTCATGACGAAACAGAAAGTTCCTTAAATAAAGGTAATTTTTTGGAAATTTTAAATTTGCTGAGTAAGCATGACCCAGCTGTGAATGAAAGGCTTTCTCATGGTCCAAGGAATGCCAAATATACATCCCACATGATCCAGAACAACATCATTGCTGTCATGGCTACTCTGGTAAGGAAGAACATCTGCATTTCCATACAGAAGGCAGGGTTTTATTCACTAATGGTTGATGAAACTAAAGATCTTAGTAAACAGGAGCAGATTTCATTCGTAGTCCGTTATGTAGATGGTGATACAAAACCAGCTGCAATTAAAGAGCGATTTCTAACCTTTTATCCAGCTGCTAGCCTTGATGCAGAATCTCTTACTCAGTATATTGTTAATACACTGAGCAATTATAACCTTGACCCTCAGCTAATGGTATCACAGGGATATGATGGAGCTGCTGTGATGAGCGGTCATTGTTCTGGAGTGCAGCAACGTGTGAGACAAGTAGCACCACATGCAATATATGTGCATTGTTACGCACATATCCTGAATCTGGTCCTTGTGGACTGTGTGAAAAACAACTCTTTTGCTTCTGAGTTCTTTTCCTTGCTTCAGTCATTATATGTTCTACTGTCCACCAGTAAAGCCCATGTTGTCTTCATTGACAAGCAAAAGGAGCTTTATCCTAATAAACCAACTAAAGAACTCAAACGACTGTCAGACACACGTTGGGCCTGCTGTTCTCTAACCCTTGATGTCATTGCTGGTACCTATGACTGCATCATAGCTACTTTGGACAACATCGGTGAAGATAGAGACAAAGCAAAAGCCATAGAAGCAGCAGGTCTTCTTCACCCAGTTCACAGCTTTAAGTTTCTTGCTTGTTTAATAATTTTTCAGAGACTTATGAATATCACCAAGTCTTTATCAGATCAGCTTCAGAGTAGAACAGTTGATTCAGTGCATGCTGCTGGGTTGGTTTCTTCAACTACTCACACTTTGAAGGATTTTCGAAGTGACAGTGTCTGGGACCACACATATAAGTACATTTGTGATGTTGCGTCATTAAATGGCATTGAAGAAGACACAGTAAATAGTAGACAACGAAAATGACCGAGGAGAATGGAAGATACCATCACCTTTGTTTCAACTGGAAGACGTGATTCTTTGAGCTGCGGTCAGAGTATTAAACTCAATATATATTTTCCTGTCATTGATCATTTGCTATCTGAGTTTGATCGCCGTTTTTCAGCCTCAAACCTAGATATTATGAAATCACTTGATGGTTGTAATCCTCTGTCCTCTAAATTTCTAGATTCGGCATTGCTCTCCACTTTGGCTCTGAAATACAATCTCAATCATGAAGTTGAACTCCTCCCAACTGAATGTTTGCTTGCCAAAAGAGCTCTACAAAAAATGAAAAAGGACCAGAGTCAGTTTTAGAAGTTTACCATCAACTCTTACCACTAAAGTCTGCTTTTCCAACACTAACTAAGATTTATAAGCTTGCACTCACCATTGTTGTCAGCATGGCCCAGTGTGAACAATCTTTTTCAGCCTTAGCTAGAGTAAAGACACATTTGAGAACAACTATGACGGACCAGTGACTTGCTGACATCTCTCTTTTGACCATTGAACGTGACTTAACAAGTGACAGCAATTTTTTGGAAGACACAATTAGAGAATTTGAAGGAGTTGACAAAAATAGGACAATAATATTATCTTGACAATGAGTAAATTAATAGGCGTCGTATTATCATGAATAATAATTATCATTAAAACTGTGCGTGATTATGACGTGTTTGATGATGAAAATGGCACAAAATGGCGTCATTTAGCCGTAAAAAGGGGGTGTGGCCAAAATCGTGGTGCTCGCCCAAAATTCCGCCCTCTTCACAGGCTCTACCATCACTGAAGACCCAGCTCCGCCACTGTCAGTAGGGTTAGGCAAGGAACGCAATGCAGCACATTTGGTTTCATCAATCTTCTTTCCATGAATATGCAAAATCCACGGTCCATTTTGTGACAACTGAGCGAACGAGTAATGACAGGAGGCTCTTTAGTGACTATTTTTGCTAATCTGAGTGTACCCTTGCTAAGATTACTAACCCACCCCTCTGGCAATAGCAGTGATTTCAAAAAAATTCAGGTTGACAGATCTCTTACATTTTCTTTTTGGCGGACGACCAACATCGTTAAGTTTTGCAGCTTGCCTTTTTCTCTCAGAGTTCTTTATACGATAAAACTTCAGCTTACAACCCATTATCTATCATAGAAAGTGTATTATTCCAGTAACACACTGATAAGACTACGTTTGTAAAGTGTCACTAATATTTTATTTGCTACTGTATTGGTAAATTAATTACAAAGTCAAAGCTGAAATATGCTATTATTATATATTTTTCAAAGAAATTGTAATTTTCTCATCAATTAAATGTGATATTCCAATGAAACTCATAAAGGCATGACATTATATGCCACACTCTCATTGAAACTTTGCCCTTATTATGAAAAATAATTACACAACCAAATGATTTCAATAATAGTCTGGACATTTTATTCAAATGTGACCATAATTGACAAAAGGTACCTTATGGCGGGTAGTGAAATTTGTCTTTGTAGCCTAAGAAATCCAACTTCCTGAGCCCCAGTTATCATAAAATTACTCCACAGGATGCAAAAAGTTACCATGAAACTTTTAGAAACAATGATTGTCTAACAAAGCACTCACAGGTTGATATTTTCCATTATAACTATCAATTTTAAAATCCGCCATAAGGGCCCTTTTGTCAATTATGGTCACAAATGAACAAGACCAAGAATAAAAATTTAAAAAGATATTTATTTTCAAAGATACCACATTTACAGTTATGGAAAATAACTACACTACATTTCTACCTAAACAAAAATCACTCATACAAGATTTACTTCTTTCACCACAGGGAGTACAGCCATAGACAGGAAGAAAAAAGCACGTGCCCACACTTATAGTGGCGCAACTATAGGCGTTTCCAATCCATTTTCCTGTCTACTATCTTTGGTTCTAGTTAGGCTTGATCGAGTTAAAGGGTCTTCAGGAATTAAAAGAAGGCGCTGGAAAAGCTGTCCTACTTGCTGATTTAGTTGGGAAAGAGGATAATTTAGAGGCTCTATCACATGATACTAGTTATGCTCAATACTTTAGGTAGTTATATTGTGTTTCAAATTAGTGTTAATATATAAAATATGGTATGGGTGATGGGGACGAAGAGCAGCCATTTTGTGCATAGATATAGGACCAGCTATTGGGACACACATGTTGGTGATACTGTCGTATGATTGACCAAAGAGTGATCAATTACAGTCAGGTATTATTTATTATTATTATTATTATTTATTATAATAAGTATCAAAATTATATTTATTTATTATTGTTACTATTATTATTATAGTATAAGTCATGTGATTTATGCTGAATTTCAACTCAATGATAGCTGATTCTTGTAATCGTAACTCAAATTTATTATATAGTAGATAGAGAACTAAGTATAATGTGTAATATAAAGTAATCATACACTAATTGGCATTAATACTTTTTAGGCTCATACTAGCATATACTTTTGCTGGTATATTATCATCACAGTACTGCCATATATGATTGGCAATACTTCGTACAGTTTGGAAGATGCACACTATTACAGGAAGCTTCTCACCATCCCGATATCCATTCAACTCTGTTATTGTACAGTACAGGGCGAAAAAAGCTAGTAGCGCAGAGAAGCAAACTGCAGTTAGCTCAAATTACGTAGGAAGTACCACCATAATTTCTGCACAGAGAAGTACCTTGTTTCTTTGCTTTGTATGTGCATGCACATACGAAGCGAATTCATATTAAAACCGTACTACGCCTGCGTGACTGGACCCCTTTTTCTCTTTCATCTTATGTGGTTTGGTAGGTTTGACATTTAATCTCTTGCTATCTTGCTGTGAAGCATAAAAGATGGTCTATAGCACATACAAAGAATCTGACACCTTCATTGTGAGTTGCAGAATACCCGATTGTGAATTACATGTACATTAGTTATCAGCCTACCACTGGCCCGTCAGTGCTGCTTATTCCAGTTAGAATTTAACTCAGTTATTGTTTGTCTTTCTTGGCATGTCTAGTGCACCTCAAAGCATTTTAATAATAATGTTTTCTATTTAAAATTTTTTAAATATTAAATTAAATTAATATCATTATTTAGTTTCTAAGTTTTCTGGACTTTGACCACGTCTTATTTCCGAGGATACTTCCACCAGTTGGCTGTACTCCTTCAGTCAAATCAATTTTATTTAATATAATTATTTTGAGCTTAATAACATTGTATATTGCTATTATCTATTTTTCAAATTTTAATATTAAAAAATATGTTATTTGATACGTGCTTGTCTTCACTGATGCAGCATTAGGTTTTAAGTCAACCACAATAGTGCAATGATTGAGAGAGGAAGGCCTTGATGTAAAGGTGAGTGGCGTGTACAGACTTCTAAAGATGTTAGAAGAAACTGGTACTATATCTCATCATTCAGGTATTAAGTTGATATTAACTGTATTTTAACTTCTAAGTTATGAGGTTCTGGTCGGCCTTCTGAAATAACAAATGACATATTAAGAATAGTAGAGGAGCAGAAACAGTAAGGTGATGAGACGACAGCTGTCCAACTCCAAAAAATTCTGGTGGATAGCGGACACCCAGTCTTATTAAAAACTATTATGAAATTGAGGCGTAAATTAGGTTGGACTTTTAGAGGCAGCGCTGACTGCCAAATCATTAGGGAGGTATGTTACTATGTGTATGTATGTACATGTACATGTAACTCTCTGTGTGTAATGTGTCAGTGGTTTTTGTGTCAATAATGGTATTTATTACCAGTACTCATGTACCTTCAGTAATATAAACTCTTACTAGCTCTCTATTTATTATCAATTTTGGTAATAATAATAATAATAATAATAATAATAGGTGAATAAGGGAAAGCGACTTCAGTGGGCAAGAGACAATAAAAGGGATGATGAGATGAATGGATTTGATGATGTTCTCTTTACTGATGAATCAAGTATTCAGCTTGAATGCCGTCGTAGGTTTTGCTGCAAAAAGAAGGGGGAGCCCACAAGACACAAGCCAAGGTGAGTGCTTGCAGTTTGTACTAAGCTTTATTTAAAAATTCATTTGAAAAATTGGGCAAAGGACCCATGTAAAGTTTATATATGGGCAGGTATATCGTGTCAAGGAAAAACTCCAATTGTAATTCATGAAAGTATCATGACTGGAGTGGGATTAATTGAAGTACTGAAGGAAGTAATCCTTACATGGAGAATGTTGACAGTAATTTACAGTTTATGCAAGATAATGACCCCAAACACATGTGCAAAAGAATGGGGACATGGCTCGAGGAAAAACAACACCAATTGGTTGCATACCCCTCCTGAATCGCCAGATATCAATCCCATAGAGAACTTATGGCACGAGTTGAAGGAATACTTAAGACAAGATGTGAAACCAAAGACAAAACAGGAGTTTGTTTTGGGGATAATCGAGTTTTGGGAGACAGTGGATATCAACAAATGTAGAAAATACATTGGACACCTCAGGACAGTCATTCCAAAATCATTTAAGAGTTAAAATAACAAAAATAGTAAAGCTAATTTTACTGCCACATACAAGTATTCATCATTGTACATACATGTAACAATGTAGCTATCAGATCTACAAAATGGCAACGAAACTGCAGTAGCTTAAATTGTTCATCTTAAACATATATTCAAAACAATCAGCAGCTGAGGTAAGTTACCAAAAAAATGACAAAAGAACAAAAACCAGAATGGTTAGACTCACCTGAATTCTTCATAAATTAGCAGAAAAGGCGTGCGACTCAAGAGAGCTGCTTTGCCTAACTGTTCAATGAAGAAAAGTGGTGGCTGTGGTCATATTTTGCATTGCAACCACATAATATTATCTACGGCAACCATAGCTGCAACAGAGTCACAGTAGTGTTTCCACTCGAAGTGTCTTCTCCACTAAATCCTGCCTCTTTATAGTTTCGTATCCTGCCTACTAGGTCCTGCTTAACATAATAGAACTCTCTCTTTTGATTCGCCAAGTCTATGTAGCAATAAAATTGGTGAGTATTTTTACAATAGATGCTCGATTGCTTTATGCTGCTTCATTTGCTAAATAATTCTTGTATCTAAGGATAAACATCCCATAATGGCTGCTAGCAAGTTTTAAGTCTCTTAGCACAAGATCTTTAGACAAATGCGTTGCCAAACTAGAACTACCAAAAATTAATTTCGTACTGTGCGTGTTGCTGCTATAATGAATTTTTGTGCTAAGGGGTTAAATGGGGTTTAGCTATAAAAAATAGTAACCTGTCACTAAGTACATGCATACAATATTTCACAAAAGTAATAATTCTAAAAGAAAAATGATAACTACATCTTTACAGTGATTATATTAATTTAAGATAAATCAATTAATGTCTTTGGTGTTTTGACTCTAACAGCAGAAGCTCTGTGGTTTATTGCACTTACACATTTAAACCAAATAGGATTAAATTTAACTGAATCGTAAAACTTATAATGGAATGCCAGCTTCTTTTAAGGGCCGTCACTTTCTTCTTTGGTAATGCACCTTGTCCTTTCTGGCCATAAAAACTGTTCATTTGCTCAAAATGCTATCACCAATATATGACTCTGTGGCTAACAGTACGGCCAGTTTTCCAGCATTTGCTACACTATTAAGCTTAGGATATTTTCTAATTACATCACTGGGATCGTGAAGTACATCTTCTGAATTGCTGGAAGTAACAGGAGCAGGCTGAACAGCTATTCCCCGAAGTGATTGCTGCCCAGCTGCTGGAGGAGTTATTGAAGTATCAGGATTAGGACTTATTGGAGCTGCTGGTTGAGGAGTTATTGCAGCAACTGGTAGAGGACGTAATGGAACTGGACCAACTGGGTGATGTGGAGACACCGAAGGCTGAGAAGGAGATACCAAAGGCTAAGTAATAGTGACAGGTCCAGGTTTAAGAGCTGATTGAGTCACAGCAAACCTACAAGGTGTTAGTGGAGATTGAAGAGCAGGTGATGAAGCTTTTACATTCTTGATTTGCAACTGAGATATAACTACATACAAAAAAGGAAGTAAACGTAATTTCTCAAAAAGAGCTACACATACATACATGTAGATGTCCATGCAGCAAGCTAATTACCTGTATGAGAAGTTGAGTTTTGATGTAAATGAAATGAAGACTCTGATGGTAATATCTAAAGTAGAAAATGTAAGTGTGAGCATGAGAAACTGCAGTACTAAAACTAACCATTGATCTGAATACATGATTCATAATGACACTGCATTGGGAAAGACGTAGCTGGGTTTGCATCTCTAATTTGTAAACACGAACTCTGAAGGAATTTATAGCTTCTATAAATGCAGCATTATAAGCACTATAATAAAAATTGAAATCTATTTTACTATACCAGAATCAATAGAAGCTGGTAGAAGAGGTAGAGCATTTTCCAAAATGTCAGCATCAAAACTTGCAGTACAATTATGAGTTAGAATTAGCAACCATTGATGATAATAGTGTAGATGCCACATGGACAGACTCTGATGTTGTACATTGTTCAATTCCTAAAAAATGAATGCATATTAATTGTGCGATAATACAAATTTAATACATTGCTAATTGTTCCTATGCTATAGTAATACAGATTCATTGTACTGCCTAGTATTTCTAAGTTAAGCAACGAAACAGTAGGCCTGAGGTATATCAGATATACATGCAATCTGTTGCCATTACAATATTTTAACTATTACATGTATTTTTACTGTTACTGTTACAATTAATATGCCAATACACCATAGTGTTTAATATAGGTACATGTACATACTAAAGGTTAAAAGTTAATCACATTTATTTTACATTAACATTAATAATGTACAAGTACATGTATGTAGGCTCCTATCAACAGATAAGGCTTTGAAGTACAGTATGCTTTGTTATTTCTAGGACAAAAAGCATCTGACAATGGTTTGTGTTGTTACTCATTTCGCGCAACACTTCACATAATAAGTGCCTATACTACTAAAGTCATTACTTTAGCTAATTATTACTTTACTATTATTTGGCATGTTATGTTCACTATTACAGTTATCTATTATTACATTACAATTATACCCCAGGCCTGCATACATGTAAGCATCAAGTAAAGGAACAAAAATAAATAAGACAACACTATACGTAGTACATGTACAATGTATTTCCTGTTATACATAAATGTACTGTACTTGCAAAACATTTATGTACCTAAGTTAGACAAAAGTGACTCTGGCAGTGGTGGATCATCTGAACTACAAGATGATGTTGGAGAAAGGTGTTTCAGAAGAAAGTGTAGAAACAAGAGATGCTCCAATAAGAGGGAGAGGTGCTGCCAGAACAGAACTTGTAGATGCCTTATGTGATGTAGGTGCACCACTGGTACTACTCGCAACAGTTGAAGATGATGTAGAAGATGTACAAGTTGCAATGCTGTTCAATACAAAGGGAGGAGAAACAGCGGTAAGTGTGATTTTAGATTGTTGGTCTAAATACCGTCTATCTGGAAATTTTTTACTCTGATTTTAATTTTACTGGATTAGAATTTTGTAAAAATTAGATTGCCCATATAATTACATGCCACATTCAATAATACATAACACAGTCTTATTTAGTAAAAATTAAATCACAGCACAAGTTTAAAACTCAAAAATTTTGTATCACACTAATTTCCTGATCTACGGTAATAACAATAACTACAAGTAACAAATCATTCTGGTTGCAACCTTTTTTCTTTCCTTCTTTTTGTCTTTATTTTGTTTTGCTGAGCTGCTTGTACCTTTAAATCTTTTGGTTTGTCTTCCTTTACCTGATCCAGAATAGAGTTATTATGTCAATTACAAGTACCTCACCACTATCATTTCTTTTCCTTTTTGTAGGTTTGGGCTCGTCAACTTCACTACCATCTCTTTGATTGCCATTGTCCAGACTCACATCACCATCTTCGTCATTACTATCACTAGAGTCATGAGTAAAATATTGATTATACATGCCATCAAAAAATTGTTCTTCCACATTAATAACATCATCCTTCGTGCCTACATGTAGATATACCATATTTTGATTTCCAACTGTAATAAATTTCAACATACCAGAGGTTACAACTATTGCATTGTATATAGCTTCTTTCTCTTCGACATG
The DNA here is from genome assembly GCF_000090795.2 of Amphimedon queenslandica. NCBI lineage: Eukaryota > Metazoa > Porifera > Demospongiae > Haplosclerida > Niphatidae > Amphimedon > Amphimedon queenslandica. The sequence goes on along the minus strand of NW_003546313.1, from coordinate 175,490 downwards.
ACTACCAGGCTCTAAATCTGATTGTTTTTCAACTAGAGCAGCTGCTTTAATGACAGTTTCATCTTGCTCAAAATACACCAGATAGTATGGAGCTACAGCACAAAATTAAATTGAGGCAAAGTACATGAATCGCTTACGATTCTTTGAGACTTTTGCCTGCCTTAACTGAGTGATGCTCATTTTCTCTGAAAATAGAAACTCAGTGGCCGAAAAGAGAGTAGGGTATCCTCGACAGTAGCTTCGCTGCGCTTCAGTTACTGGAATGCGGGACGCGTGTCCACGTACAATTGACCATAACTACTGTAGCAAATACAAAGATATACCTAACCGTATACTATCTGCACTCTCTGCGTGTGCGCATGTGCGATTCTGGTACTTACATGTTGCACATGCGCACTGCGAAGGCGCAGCTACTCAGTAGCTACTTAGCTTTTTTTCTCCCTGTAGTGTATATGCTTATTTAGAATAATAAAATTTTTGTAATTACCACTTCCAGTGCATCGTAGAATGTTGCAACAGCTACCAGTACTAGGATTTGATTGAGGACCAAGTGGGGGTCTTTTGCTGTAACAACTTTTACTTGATGAGGGTGGCTGATAATTGGTAGTCGGCAAGGCCTTCTGGTCCCAGTGGTGGCAGTTCCTGGGATGGTTTTATATGTAGTAATGAGGGCTATTCCTTTGCCACTATCACTTATAACATGTTATTGACAATGTGTGTTATACTGTGTTTACACTAGCTTCTTTAACTGAGCCAGCCCTGTTTAAAGTGGGCCAGCACAGTTTCATTTGATAGTGTAAACAGTAACCAAACTGAGCTGAAGTGAGCTAGGCCAAACCTGGCCAGCATGATTAGTACAGCAGGGCCAGCTCAGTCTGGTTCAGCACAGTTTCGCCCACTTCTGTAGTGTAAACGCAACATTAGGCTGTTGACAGATGTTCAGAATATACAATATAAATATTTGATAATAATGTAAAAAATTATTACTTCAAGTCAATTATACCATTTCTCTTCTTGCCATGTTTTTTACCTGTGCTTGTTGGTTAACTCTCTCACCTTTACTAATTTTAATTTTTATAATGCGTTTTACTAGTGATTAAGCCATGATAAGAGCAGTACCAGTGCAGGAGCTATTTTTTTATTTTCAGATGTGGCCGCATTATTGTGCCCAGGGCACCGCCTTGTATACGGTGATGGGTGGAAGCAATTCTATGACGCTGCTTGAATAATTTTATAGTGCACCTTCTTCTTTAAGATCCTTTGCATTTCAACGCTTGACACTCGAGACAATGACATAATTATTAGTAAAATAAGGAAGCTACTTATTACCCCTAAAAACTTAAAAATAGAAGATGAACCTGTCATTGGAGGGACTGAAATCAAAAGCATTGAGACTACAGGTTACAGCAGCCAGAAAAGATGGATAGAAATAGACTGTGAGTCCAATGTGCCACTGAATCACGATGATGAAATCTGGGTGTTTGTAGATGGCATTGTTTTGTACATGAGTGACATGAATAGGTTTATTGGGAGGTTTGGACCTAACAGAGGCAATCATAAATTCTGCACAAAAGTCACTCACATCCCAATTCCCAAGTTTACAAGGTCTTGGGTTAACATTTGGGGATGAACCATGCATTGATTGGCTGGACAAATATAGACAAATCGCACACTGTCGTGGTAACCACTGGATAGCCATCAGCACAATAGGATGTGGTGACATCAATAAAAGTCATGTTTACAGTTCTCTGTACTCAAATGTCGATGCCAATACTGAACGTAAAATTAAGACAATTTTTGCATCTGATGTCAGTATCTCATTGCCATCAGTCCAAAAACAATTGGGATTAAAGACTGCGATGTATTTGCCATAGCTTTTTCAACACATTTAGCTTACAGACTAAATGCACTGACCAAACTTTACTTTGCAAGAAACAATTTCAGCAAGATCATATGCATTTACACTTAATGAATTGTTTTATGACTAGATCAGTGACTGAAATTTTCTGAACTACATTATGTATAATTATAAATAACTATTATTAACTAACTTTTTCTTAAAGTAACAATAACTAAAATAAATAGTGGTCTCATTCACTCTACCCTTCCTTTGACTCAACACCCTCCCTCTCCAATGTCTTTCTGTCATTACTGTCCTCAAAACTATGCCATCTCATTTTGCCGTACATCGTTCTATCTACATTCCTTCCTTCAGTTAACTGTAAAGCTCTGGAACTCTCTCGAAACTAAAGTAAAAAAGTAAAACAATGAGCTCCATCTCTTACTTAAAATTTTATTTGGACAGTGAATTTCATTTTTAATTTATTAATTTATTTGATTAGTCTATATTATTTTATTTTGTTCTATTCTCTACTCTTTTTTATTAGCTTTGGCTATTTTTTTACAAAAAAGTAAACAGAAAACAATGTACTTGAATTAAGGGTAAACAAAATCAATTAAACAGATAAGATATTAATGATGCCAGCTGCATGAAATCTCTGGTGAATCAGGATACAGTGTATGTATTTACTGTTTATTATTAATTATTATCTTTACATTTTATGCACTGTTATGTAATCATTAATTTCTGTAAACCACGCTTGCACAATGATACAATACGCTGAACACATTCCTTCAAATTTTCACTTTTTCTGTTTTCTTTCGTTGTCTCTATTATATCCTCTTTGATCTGTGTTATAAATTAGAAAATACATCTATTGTTCATGAAAACTAGTAGCTTTGCCTACAATGGTGACCGGGATATTCTCTCCCGATTCATTTGTATCTTGACGAGCGTTTTAACAGAAGTCATAGCTCAATCAGAGGGACACAGCCCACCACCATCTTCCGTCCCCATTATCCCACCGTCAACTATGGCGGCAGCATCTGCTTCATCATCTCCAGCTTTTCCTACTCCAGCTACACTGCCAACAGCATTAACAGCGTCCATATTCACAGTGACATTTAAACTGCCACCCTTCTGCGAAATGAACCTCAGGTGTGGTTTGCCCAGGTCAAAGCACAATTCACCACTAGATGCATAACGTCACAGAAGAGTTGTTATGACCATGTCGTTTCTTCATTCTCACCAGAATATGCCACAGAGATTAAAAATCTCATTATTGATCCCCCTAGCAGCAACCCGTATGATACGTTAAAAGCTAAGTTGATTCAGAGAATTGCACCATCTGAACAACGACGCTTGCAACAACTGTTAAGTATTGATGAACTGGGTGATCGAAAACCTTCACAATTACTGAGACATCTATGCCAGTTGCTTGGTGATAACACTTCCTCTACTGGTCATTCTTTCCTTAGAGAGCTTTTTCTACAGCATCTCCCTACCAACATCAGACTAGTACTTGCCTGTAATACCACAGTTGACTTATATATTTTGGCCACTCAAGCTGACCGAATGTCAGAGATTACTACACCTCCAGTATCAGTCGTTGATTACACACAACAATCAAACAATTGCGAGTGGAAATTGCCAGTCTATGTCAACAGTTTCAACCCTCTGCATTTCCTAGGAGACCTCGCAGTCCACCTCGTCGGAAACAGCATTCTCCCAGCCCATTTCCCCAATCATATTGTTGGTACCATTCACGATTTGGAAACAGAGCCATTAAGTGTCAGAAACCCTGCTCATGGAAGTCAGAAAACCAGCAGGCCGGTCGTTGATGGCAACTAACGTACCCGGCCAACCAATTCCTAGTCGCCTTTTCTTTGCACGAGATAGAGTTACTCACCGTTACTTTTTAATTGACACAGGAGCAGTCATTAGTGTACTCCCTCCAACCAAATTGGACAAGCTACGCCGTCAAGTGGGAGTAGATCATCAAGCTGCCAATGGGTCACTCATTCCTATATATGGTGGACAATGCTCACTTACACTGAATTTTGGTCTGTGTCTCACTCTTCGTTGGATTTTTACAATTGCTGACGTGAAGCATCTGATTATTGAAGCAGATTTTTAAAAATATCATGGTCTCATTGTTGATATGCGACGCAGACTCCTTATTGATTCTCAAACTGATATCGAAGCTAATATATCATGCACACACCAGAATGCATACGGGCTTACAAGAATTAATCCTCTCCTTCTTTCTAAAAACTCTTTTACTTCTCTCCTTTTAGATTTCCAGATCTCACTCGCTCAATCGTGGACACACCAATTTGTCATGATGTGATACATCACATTGAGACAGCTGGTATCCCAGTTGCTTCTCGTACTCGTCGATTGTCCCCTGAACACCTCAAACTCGCTCGGGCGGAGTTCGAACACATGTTAGAAGTTGGAATTATACGTCTTTCGTCCAGTAGTTGGTGATCAGCACTACACATGGTACCCAAGAAAACAGGAGACTGGCGACCATGTGGGGATTACCGTAACCTCAACCGCATCACTGTACCTGATAGGTATCCCATATCCCACATTCAAGGTTTTTCGTCCTCCCTTAAGGGTACATCCGTGTTTTCTAAATTAGACCTTGTGTGAGCTTATCACTAAATACCAGTAGCTCCACAAGACATTCACAAGACTTCAATCACACTCCGTTTGGACTGTTTGAATTCACCCGCATGCTGTTTGGGCTAAGAAATGCCGCACAAACCTTCCAAAGGTTTATTGACAGAGTGTTACATGGTCTATATTTTGTGTACGCCTACATCGATAATGTTCTCATAGTGAATATGTCAGAGGAGGAACACAAGCATCACCATTGGTTATTTTTTGAACGGCCTACAGAATATGGAATAATTTTAAATCCCACGAAATGTAGATTTGGATAACCCTCTCTTCAGTTCTTACGACACACTATTGATCGTATGGTATACACCCACTACATACTAAAGTCTAGGCAGTGCAAGATTTTTCATTACCTAAATCTCAGCAGCAATTACGTAAGTTTCTGGATATGATCAATTTCTATCGTTTTATTCCAGGTTGTGCTAAACTCCTACATCCTCTACACTCCTTACTGTGTCATTCAGTAACAAACAAGGAACTAGTATGGTCAGATGATGGTAGGACAGCATTCACACAGGCAAAGGAAGCAATAGCTCATGCCACTTCTCCGTATTACCCTAAATACAACGCCTTTACACCTATTATGACCGATGCTTCTGATTTGGCAACTGGTGCTGTTTTGCAGCAGAGGGTTGAAGGTCAATGGCTGCCCATCTATTTTTCATGGAAACTCTCTCCATCAGAGAGAAAGTATAGTACATTTGACCTTTGAAATTCTGGCCATTTATCGGACCATCAAACATTTCCAATATTTTGTTGAGGGGCGTATCTTTACTGTTTACATGGACCACAAGCCGTTGACCTTTCTCTTCGCACCAAGTCCGACAGGTATACCCCACGTCAAATTGGACATTTAGATTTTATTTCCCAATTCACTAGTGACATCCAACATATCAGAAGTAGCAGCAATCCAGTAACCGATGCACTGTCTAGAATAGAAGTTAATTTATTAGAGTCTCTATAGATCTGGAACTATTAGCAAGTTTACAAAATGTCTGTAAGTTCCTCTCTAAGGAGCACTCTATTCACTCTCTTACACTCCAAACTCTGGTTCTAACCACACTATTATATGTGATATTTCTACTGGTGTGCCACACCCAGTGGTCCCACCCTTTTTACGAACTTCGGTATTATCGGTTCTCCACTCACTCTCTCATCCGGGCATTAGGGCTACACAAAAGCTCATCTCCTGATTTGTTTGGCCGCATATGCATAGAGACATCTAGTTATGGACTCGTTCCTGTGTTCCATGCCAACGATCCAAAATGTCTCGCCATAACATTACTCCCCTTTCAAAGTTCCCAACTCCAGATGCTCATTTTGATAGTATTCACATCAATATTGTGGGACCACTTCCTCCTTCGAATGGTTATACGTACCTCCTCATCTGCATTGATAGATTTACACGGTGGCCGGAGGTGTTTGTTTCCTTTAGTTGATATCACTGCTCCTTCTGTGGCTCGCACTCTAATCTCTGGGTGGATCTCGCGATTTGGATGTCCCTTCCCTCATCACTACAGACAGGGGCCCAATTTGAATCACTTTTATGGAAGCAACTTATGCATTTATTAGGTACTACTCGTTCACGTACTACAGCTTATCACCCGCAGTCCAATGGAATTGTCGAACGTTTTCATTGGCATTAAAGGCTGCAGTCAAAACTTGCATCTGTACTGCCATCAAGGAAGACTTACAGTGTACTACTGCAGAGCTAGTGTAGGGAACAAAATTCCATCTGCGAGGAGAATTCTTCTCTTCGTCAACTGTTTCAGACTCTCCTGATGAAATCTTTATAGCTAGACTCAAGCAGTGCATGAGCAAGCTACAACCAGTACCACCTCGTTGTGTACATATTCCTACTCTTACTCCATTCGTCTCCCGGTCTCTAACTACCTCTAGCCATGTATTTGTTTGTCGGGACTTGGTAAAGAAACCACTTCCATGACCTTATGATGGGCCATTTAGAGTGGTTTCCCGTACACAGAAATATTATGTCCTTGATCTAAATGGACGCATTGATACAGTCAGTATTGATCGTTTGAAACCTGCTCATCTAAAGCATACAGTAGTACACAATCCTTCCTTTGAAACCCCCTCTTTCTCATCACTCCCTTCCCCGTGTCAAGACACACCTAATTCAAGTCACCATACACGATCAGGACGACGAGTTCGATATCTGTCACGTCTCAATTTATATTGTTTGTTTACCGTTGTCACTGGTGGGGGAGTACTGTTGTGAATCAGGATGCAGTGTATGTATTTACAGTTTAATATTAATTGTTATCTTTACATTCTATGCACTATTATTTAATCATTAATTTCAGTAAACCACGCATGCGCAATGATATTCCTTCTAATTTTCACTTTTTCTGTCTTCTCTTGCTCTCTATTATATCCTCTTTTATCTTTGTTATTAATGGGAGAATACATCTATTGTTGATGAAAACTAGTAGCTTTGCCTACAAATCCATTAATAACAATGTCTGGTCGTGATTGAAAATACCTGTACAAATCAATGATCCATTTGGCTGAGAGGGGTTTCATATTGCTCAATCTCATATCTATTTCTTCCTCAACGTCGTCCTCTAACTGCTTCTCAATGACGCTACTGTACAATTTCTGGAACTTCAACTTCATGAAGACCTTTGCAGACTTTTTAACACTTATATCAAGAGGCTAAAGTTTATCTGTAGTGTTTGGGGGAATTTGTATGCAATAAATATTGTTCTTTTGTAGCAAATCCACGACTGAATGAACACAGCTGCAACAAGCAATAACAGCCTGATCAGACAAGGCTTTCTTAAAGTCATCAATAGCATCTGAATACTGAAAATAAAGTACAGTATCTAAGTTTGGTATTCTAAATGGGTCATCTTCTTCGCCATCATTTATAGCGTAATAAACATTATCAAATTCAGTCTCATTGGCTTCATTAATTTTTAAATCTATCAATTGTGCTATATCACCATCAGCAAGGGAAGAATCAATAATATTTATTGTTAAATGGGCATTTCTAGCAACATCAAAGTGTTTGAAAAGGCGTCTCAACAAAGGATAATGAACAGATGCATTGCATAAAATATACAGCATGCTTTTACAATCAGTATCATTACTACTACACACAATAGGATGGCCTATCCTTTCACAAACAATTTCTGAATATTTAAAATATTTTTCAACATTATTTTCATCTTTTTTAACAATTACCGTTAGATTAGAATTATCACATAAATTGTGTTCATGCACTTGATCTATTTCTTCAACATGCAGCGATCTTGTCATATAATGCTTATTGGGACAATCATCACATGCATCTACATGATTCCTCAGTTCTTTAATTGGTTCATCAAAATATTGTCTCACTTCAATAATAGAACTAATGTCACTTTCTAATAAAGGCTTGTACCTGCTTGTACAGTGCCATTTGAGGGTAGGCTTTCTCTTATTAGTATACATTCTATTATTATCAACATTATCATCTTCAGAGTCACTATCATCATTACATTCTTCTACTCTATTAATACATGATACATCAACAATCCCTGCTACATAACAGATGCCATTCGCATCAAGAGGGATTGCGATTGGGCTATCTAATTGGTTATCACAGATATCATTAGGATACAAATATGCTGATTCATAAAAATAAGGCTCACTATTCTTTGTGTGACATTGCTCACCAAAATCACTGAAGCTATTCAACTTCAATTTCCTAATGCTATTTGATGCACGTATCAATATGCCTACTTTGTGGGATCTGTTTTACAAACTGATTCTAACAATATACTTGATGCAGCATTACATTTACTGTCATAGAGTGTTCTCAAAATCTACAACTTTCATACTTGATGGCAATAAATCATCAACTACTAAAGGGCTGTAATATAATGCTTCAATAATTTTAGTAAAATAATATTCCTATGCTTCACTATTTGGTGCAGGTAATGAGTAATTAGACCGTAATCTATACAATATGTGACCATAATTACATTCGTAATAATCTTTATTTAGACGCTTCTTAAAAACTTATCATTTGTTGCACTTAATATTGCGTCTCTATTTTCATAATACCGTTACAAAGATTTTTGTCTTTGTGGGTCTGGATTTTGTTGATAACGTTTTTTTGACAACATTTTTTTATTTAGGGGACTTTGGGAATAAATTTTTTGTGAATACTCTAATGATTTTATAGTTTTCTAATCCTTTTTATTGTTATACCAATTTTTACATTTTTGCAATATATAACCTGGGTTCAATGCATGAAACTGCTTAGAATAGGCCTTTGCAGAAGCAATCTTATACTTTGTACTGATTTTATATGGAATTCTTGCTTTGCTTTTGACCCTGTTACATTTTCTTATATAGTATGCTCTGGCATTTGATCTATTTTTATCTATGAAATCTTTAATTTGCTTTCTATTGACATAATTCTTTGCGTTTCTTCTTTTAGTTTTATTCCCAGTTAAGTTGCTCTTCCTTTTTTTTCTTCCTTTTTGTACAATGATCACAACAAAAATCACTTCTAACATTGAAACCAGAAATAAGTACATGTACCACAAAACTAAGTATGCAGGATGCACATTATTATCATCATAAAATCTGCTGCTAATTATCATTGTATAACACTTATCTCTGTATATTGTAGCAATAGGAAGTGAAGAATACAACACAGTACTTCAGAAGCAGCTGACTAAAAGAAGTTGAGTGGCTAATACTGAGTAGCTGTAACTTTAATTTCACTCTAATTCAAAAATGAATATTAAATTTTATAGTAACTTATTTACCTATTAGCTCTAAAAAGAACCAGTGATCTCTTAGTCTCAGCAGTAGGCACTCCTTGCAATTAAGATCAGAGCAAAACTTCAGCAAAGACCAAGAGAAGAATAGAGTGAAAACGAAAATGTTAAACCACACAGTTGACAGTTGTCTATGGCAACTTTGCGCATGTGCATTTAATTTTAAAATGGCATCTGAAACAGAGAAGGGTGTGATAGATCACGCCCAAATAATTAGTTTTTAACCTTAAACTAAGTTAGATAATAAAAGCACTTGTCTTATCCTTGACCCAAGCCCAAAGGAATGGTGTAAAAGCCATTTTAAGCCGTTCTCTATTTTAAAAGATTTCCGTGTTGATAGAAGAAAGATGAAAGAAGAAAAAGTCAGAAAAATTTTGCAGAAATTTGAATTTGGGCCTATTCTCTAGAATAGCTCCTGTTACATCACAGGTCACTTTAAAGGTACCAGGAAAATTGCTCAGTGAAGGAGAACTCAGTTAAGCCATTTATAAGGCTGTACAATGTAAGCTGAAAGAGTTATTAGCGTTTGAAAATTGTAAATTTGGCCGCCATCGTGAAAAATCAACCTCAACCCTACATATAGGCTACTGCCTATATAATAGACAGATTTCCCTGTAGCAACACCTCTTCTTAAATCATTCGTCAAATCACGAAGCTTTTCTTCCTTCAGTTGTCCAAATTTTCACTTTGATGATGATGCAACAATAGAACTGTCGATTGAATAATCTGGGTAAAGCAGGTACTCTCTGAGCTTAATACATGCCTTGCATCCTTGTTTCCGAGTACCTTGCATTCTCAATCCAGGTTTCTTCACTTGGCTGCTATTCTGTGCACCTCCAGGCTTTTGTTTATTCTTAAAATAATGATTACTGAACTGACATTCCAGATCATACTTGTAGCCAATTTGAAAAGGCGTATTTTGAAATGAGATTGTGGAGCCAGCAGCATTATGCTTCCAGGATAGGCCACTTTCATGTCTGTGTGCTTCCTGCGAACCTCCCTAAAATAATGACAATAATGATATCAACTATTGTATTATATTGTCATATACTATTAATAAACTAAGGATGAATGAAAACCAACAACAACAACAATCATTGTAGAATATAATTACAACTATTATAATTCATGAATAATTATTAATAATAATTAATAATTATTATTATTCAAAATTAATTATTAAAGAGCAGACTCACCTCACTACTCTCTACATTTTCTTTAATACCAACAGAAGTTCTAGTTCTATAATATGTTATAGTATCCCTACAATGACTCTCCAGAACAGTATCAATGTCTTCCACAAATCCACTAAAATAAAGCCCTACTTTTTTGAGTCCTTGTGTCCATGATGATTTGGGTACTTCTTGAAGAGGAGATCGAGGAGAAGAATCAGAAGATATTGTTTCAGCCGAGGTTTTAGCATTACAAGCATCAGCTATGCGTGTGGAAGCCATGTCGATTATGTTTATTGTGTCACAGGCAAACGTAAGCAGATGTACTACATAAATCGTTGTGAAAATAGCCTTTCCCATCATATTCAGCTATTTCATTTGGAACTCCTATTCCTATTTAAAAGTAAAAGTTATTAGGACACGTTTATTGTTAATGCTCATATATAGCAAAACTTCAGATCTGCTTACGGGAGTACAGTGTTCATTTCATGCATCCACAAATCTTTCAATGCCAGCATGAACCACTCTGTATGTCATAAATGAAACACAAAACTTGGTGGTTTCATCTCCCATATCTAGATACCCATCATCTACTAAGGAAATTAATTTCCTTTTCACAGGATAATTTACTCTTAGGTTTACTTCAGACCAAATCCGCTCAATAGGCATGTTTTGTATAATATAAAGATAAATTTTAGTTTAAAAAATAAGCAACAATAGCATTTATTTATTCATACACAAAACAGATCATTTTATTCATAAAATTACAATGAATGAAATGTGCAGAAACTTTACTTCTGTAGATGTTGATTGTACATAAGGGCATATATCAGAAGAACCATCGTGTTGATGTAAAATTTCTTGTATAAACAACATGAGGTAAAACTCTCTTCCACAGTCTACCCTAATTTGGTTGCATAGTCCATAGTTTTGCAATGCTTTCCTGTATAGGAAGGAATAGGAATTAATTAGTATTCTAAATTTAATGAATAAACACAACTAACCACAAAGCAATTATTTTTTATTCACTATAACAAAAAAGCAATGCATTTCAAAAACCAAACAAGGAGTATACATGCAGTGTAAAAACTTGGGATAATTATTCATAGATAATATTCATGAATGGTTGTTGCATCACTCATGCATCACACACACATAATAGAATCCAATAATGCTAAAATGCCGTAAAATATTAAGCTAGGCAATGAGGTACATGCCAACTTGAACTTACCTGTAAATAAGATCATAATAGCAATATTAATTTCATAGGCATGACATGATAGGAGATTGTCTTTGCTGAAAAGCCATCTCTTGCCATGACTAATGTAACCTCAAATAGAACCAGTTTCTTGTTTTGATCTACGTGAAGCTTGTGCCCGTAATACCTTGGCCGATAAGGAATTGGGTTTATGCGGTCCAGTGAATTATTATAACGTTCTTCATATGAAATGGGATCCACTACTTTCAACGCAAAAAATGTTTCCTTCAGAAATCTTAAATCCTTTAGACAATACATATCCTCTCATGAGTCTTCTGCCATAGGATGCCCCACCTATAGAAAAATATTACTAAAATTATAATGAATTTTGTTGATTCCAAATGATACCTCCATTATTGCTTCTGTAGCGAAAGATTAAATTTCCCTTTCATTCAAATGAGAGATACCATTAACCTTACAATATATTCTCACGCTACAAGGTGACAATCCACAAACTCTAGGGTAACTCTCTCGAGCTCCTTGCTAACTTCTTCATATGCCAACCCTGTCTTAACAAGATACTCCACATGTAAAAATGGAATAGAATGCATTACAACTCCTTGATATGATGACGTGAGGCCAAAATTACTAAGAGACTGAGCGGAAGGCAGATTAAGGAGGGAGAGGAGTGGAATGAGGGCTGTTATCTTCTCAATTGACTCTTGTTGTCCCTTGATAAGTGACAAGCTTAGTGCATAGCGCCATTCTTCTGCACATGCATGCACATGCATGTCAGTCCCGCCTACACAACTACAGAGTCTACAGACCAAGTTTTTGCCAATTTTACTCTGCAGCAGGAATTGGCAGTTTGGTTATGTGTAAGTTCAGTATCGGCAATAGACTACTGTCTAACTATATGTACTTTATAAAGTCTAGATTCTAGTTTGGCCACTTTTGTACACTTATTCTCCTCACCTAGTAAAAACTACTAGGAACTGCTGGTCTAACAATCATTTGAGGGTAAGAATCGCATGTAGCAGCATTGTATTATGAATGCAACCAAACACCAGGGCTATCTATAGTACCTAAGCTCAAATGTGAGCACGTTTATTTGAATAGCTCTGCAATGATGAGTCGACCCAACTGCGCAGGCATGCCTTTCAATGTTATACTTCAAAAGTTATTCTTGTATACATGTAGGTGCTAAGTCAATCAGTTAGCAAAGCATTTACTGTAATAGGAAAGATATCTGAGACTCATGAAACAGCCATTTCCTGTGACATGTTCAAAAAGTTCTTTGTGTAAATGTCATAAACTACAAAGAGGAAAAGCAATCAAGGAACCCTATTAAACATCCATATTGAGTTCCTTAGACTTAAGGTAAATTAATGACTATCAACTTTATTACAAGTACATGTGCAACATGCAGTGGCTGGAGAATACTTTTTTAAATATCGTGATGACTGGAAGAATTCTTTCAAGGAAATGAAAGGCTTCTCCACAGAAGATCAGAATAAAATGCTCCTTAGCCCTGAAATATGAATTGAATTGATTATAACAGGTCAGCATATGAAATTTATATGTATATAATATTTATTTGAATTACTTCCAGTTAAATCTTTTATTGAAGTGGTAAAAATGATTTTTACAATACCTGGCATCAATATTTTTTCAAGTGAAAGGCTATCACAGGATCCTATTGAGAAATAATTTGGGTTGTGGGAGAGGTCACACAAATATCCAAAGTTTCGTGAGCTTCGTAAAGGAATGCAAGCTTAAGAGAAATCAATAACTTCTGTAGACCACCAGTGAAAGGAAAGTGCCGGCTGATTCAAAGAGGAACATCCTTAGATGTTGGAAATAAAATCCTTTTTTGCCTAAAAGAAAGCAAAATTAATACTTGACAATGTCCTCAGTGTTACTGCTAAAAACTCAAATATGTTAACTATGAGCAATGATAGATTATGGTATTATAATTATCAATATATTTTAATACTATCATTATATATAGTAGGAGAATTGTCATATATATATATTATTATTTTAAATCTTTTTTGAATGCCCTTGAATGGTCTAGAGTTTTTTGGTACATTGCTTATGAAGCTCAACAATACCAGAGGCATGGGCAAACTCTCTCATGCTGATATATAGATGTAAAATGAACTTCAGGATGAACAGAGAAGCATCAATATCAACACTGCCAAAAATTACGTTACAAACTTACGTTAGCATGATCTAGATTATTACACATTAAGATTTCTTTGTTGATCTCCTGTTGCTGGCCAATAAAGGCCACCTTGATGACTGTCTCCATTTCCATAAAGAATTAAAATGCATCCTCTGTTATTTCTAATAGACCACCTCTGTTAACTAAATCTATCCATTGTGAAGATGTTCAGGTGTCATTTTCTTCTGTCTATGGAATTAATTTCTTCACACTGTCAAGGTCCCCAGTGCCAGCAAATGTTATCACTGCTTTACGACAAGCATAGGTTCCTACATATCTCAAAGCATTGGACTCCATGAAAGAAATGCTAATAGCTGCTTTTGAAATTTTAGTGTTTGAAGGTTGAGTGGAAGGTCTATGTAACTTTTGCAAAAGACTTTGCAACACTTCATCAGTAATGAACTGGTACAAAAAGGCATTTTTTGGGGTCCTGAGTTCATCAAAAATGTGAATAAAACTCTTTGAAAACTTGGAGCAGTTTTTAAAGTGTGGTATGTCCCCACATCTCTATTCTAGTAGTCCAGTCTATATCTGTATATAAAGTATACTACTGATGTAGATCAAAGGAGCCGTGAGGTCTGCTACTTGTGATAGCAGACCCGCCACAGCTACAGGCCTGCTGTCATGATAGCAGATCTGTTGTGATAGCAGGCAGCCATGTGTCTTTTTGTTCTACTGCGCATGCTCAGTAAACTTCAATTAGGCTACTACCTTTGCTCGAGTATATTCTCTTCCAGAGGCTATATTTGACCAAGTATACTTCATATTGTATATAGAATTGGTGGCAGTGTTCTATGGAAGATAGCAGACCCTCGGCCTCAGGTGTTACTGGTTGGAAAGTAGCCCTTGGCTTCGCCTCGGGCTGCTATCTCACCAGTGACACCTTCAACCTCGGCCTCGGTTCTGCTATCTGTCTTAGAGCACTACCACCCAACTCTACATGTATTACTTCCGAAACGATTAAGTGCAGAGTGAATATTTAAAGCCAGACCGGTAGCAAACACTGTCTTGATTTTGGCGTTCTTCTGGATTCATTGCACAAGAATATTTGCAATTTTGACAAACTGTTCTGCCACTTTAGAATAGGAGACTCTGTAGTGAGCTGACTCACCATTACATCAGAACTCATGAATTATTCATTGATATATTGTCTATATAAATGCATGTTGTGTAATAATAATTTTCAGTGTTTGGGTGTCAACTAAACGAGACTTAACATGAGCGCTAACCCTCACTCTCGCTACCAGACTTGCATCGTAGAATCCCATATTTCTACAACTCTTTTGGTAGTAGCCTTTTTAACAGCAACCACAAGCATCGTTCTCTTAACTTCAGCGGTTGGAAGTTCCTGATCCTAAGAACCCAGGGAAAATGACAGTCTGTTATGAATACACAGAGCATGGAAGCAAAAATAACCATGGTGGCCTAAAGCACCTGAAAAAGAGGCAAGCTAATAAAGTTGTGTCTCTTTGCTAATGCTAAATTGGGTGTGAGGTGTTTTGTTTTATTGTTCGATTTATACTTGTCTAAACGCCCTACTTTTGATCCGGGTTCTCCAGATGCAGATGCATTCTACCTTTGGCCACTGGATCGACTTCAGAGTAAAGATAAACCGTTGTTTGATGCAAGGGCCATTGGGCACAACACCTTGAAGGGTCTCTTCAAGATAGTGTGTAAAGAGGCAGGTATATGTTCAGATAGCAAATCTAACCATAAGAGCAACTGCTGCTACCAGAGTGCTTGATGCAGGCCTACCTGAAAAGGTAATCATGGACAGGACTGGTCACCATTGTCTGGATGGTTTTAAGCCATATTGAAGAATGACTGATTGTCAGCAACAGCTTGTTTCCACCGTACTTGATACCTCAAACTATTTGTGAAAACACCATTATTGAAGAAGAAAAAGTCCAAGAGAAGATAACAAGTGCTGAAAGTATTGAAGGGAAAGTCACAAATGCTTAGAATAATGTTGACAAAGTTCAAGAGAAGATTACAAATGCATAATTGTGGCAAAATCACTAAGTGTGTTTTTAATTTTACCTTTTAAAATCTTTGTGATTCATTATTAATTTTATTCTCAATTTCACCTTTTAAAATTAATGTCAATCTTTATGAATGTGATTTATTATTAATTTACTCTTCCTGGTCCTTTATACAATAGCAGACCTGAGGGGAGGTCTGCTATTACAATAATAGACCTCAAGAGAGGGCTGCTATTAGTGGTTGTGAGGGCGGGTCTGCTATCACAAGTAGCAGACCTCGCGGCTCCTTTGATCTACGTCACTAGTATACTTTATATATATATATACATTATTATTGTTATTAACATTATTTATTATTATTATTATTATTATTATTAAACAAAAGCAACAATAGCAGGGAAGTGAACAAAACAAAGAAAACACTGGACAAGCAATGAGAGACAAAAAAAAGAAATTAATAATAAAATACAATCAAATGAAAATATAGTTCTAATTCAGTAGTTAATTTAAAAAAACTGAGGTTGACACAATTTCCATCCTCCATACCGATCCCCCACCATTTATGACGAGATCCTCTAACACACAGCACGAATCAGTGAGAAGGACAGTTTGGCTCTTACCCAGTGTAGTGTGGTTTGTAGCTAAACTCTCAGCCAGATGTTGATCAAAGGATTCCATCTCTTTACCAATTAGCCCATCAATAGAAATACACAATGGTGTAACACTAGCATGTCTATCTTTACAGGCACAACCATATTTCATTTTCTTTTCCTTTTCAGCATTCTTAAGAACAGTATCAGGTGTCTTGTTGATGTAAGATGGGGCATCTGTATTGATCACATGTACATCAAAGAGAGCAGTGGCTTGAGGCTGCCAGACACCCTTAGCACTAAATTCAGCAATGAGGGTTTCACATTGGGGATCTGACAAGCTTCCATCCCAAATCACTGGCTCCTTAACAGTACAGGACCAAACAAGGGAGAATAAGTCATGAAAAAGGTCTCTGATTTCATGATGATGTATAACGAGTCCACCCATTCTACAGTCTAATGCGTGGGTAGCAGTAAATGGAGCATTGCATCCATCACACATGGGTGGTAACTGTAGCAGTGGTTTCATGTATCTCAGACAGAGAGCATCCCTAAACTCGACAGAAGATAGGTTAAAATCATCCTTTCGAATAGGGAGAGCTGTGAGCCAGGCGGAAAGGGTATGCTAGTTTCTAGTTAGTAGTCTCTGAATTATGTGGTCAGACTTATTGAAGACGGTACCATAGACTTGACTATAGAAGACCTCTTGAGACTTGAGATATTCTGTTCTTGTACTAGTAACTAGATCATAATGATCAGAGAAAGAGTAGTTGCTCTGTCCTTTAATTGCATCAATTAACAGCCGAGTGGCACATCCAGAGGTAGAGTACAGTGAGTCAGCTGTAATAGTGGGATTCCTGATACCTAGTCCTCCATTTCCTATGGGTAGAGAAAAGAGGTCACGGTCTATAGGTGTAATGTTGTGCCCAATCAAGGTTGGTATAAATTTACTTGATAGAGCATCCTCAACTTGTTGGAAATGGTGGCAAAAGT